>NC_081361.1:72838552-73138552 GCF_030684315.1 Stegostoma tigrinum | reverse complement strand
GAGCACAAAAGCTGACGTTTCGGGCCTAGACCCTTCATCAGAGAGGGGGATGGGGTGAGGGTTCTGGAAGAAATAGGGAGAGAGGGGGAGGCGGACCGAAGATGGAGAGAAAAGAAGATAGGTGGAGAGAGTATAGGTGGGGAGGTAGGGAGGGGATAGGGCAGTCCAGGGAAGACGGACAGGTCAAGGAGGTGGGATGAGGTTAGTAGGTAGGAGATGGGGGTGCAGCTTGGGGTGGGAGGAAGGGATGGGTGAGAGGAAGAACAGGTTAGGGAAGCAGAGACAGGTTGGACTGGTTTTGGGATGCAGTGGGTGGAGGGGAAGAGCTGGGCTGGTTGTGTGGTGCAGTGGGGGGAGGGGACGAACTGGGCTGGTTTAGGGATGCGGTGGGGGAAGGGGAGATTTTGAAACTGGTGAAGTCCACATTGATACCATTAAGCTGCAGGGTTCCCAGGCAGAATATGAGTTGCTGTTCCTGCAACCTTCGGGTGGCATCATTGTGGCACTGTAGGAGGCCCATGATGGACATGTCATCTAAAGAATGGGAGGGGGAGTGGAAATGGTTTGCGACTGGGAGGTGCAGTTGTGTGTTGCGAACTGAGCGGAGGTGTTCTGCAAAGCGGTCCCCAAGCCTCCGCTTGGTTTCCCCAATGTAGAGGAAGCCACACCGGGTACAGTGGATGCAGTATACCACATTGGCAGATGTGCAGGTGAACCTCTGCTTAATGTGGAGGTTCACCTGCACATCTGCCAATGTGGTATACTGCATCAACTGTACCCAGTGTGGCTTCCTCTACATTGGGGAAACCAAGCGGAGGCTTGGGGACCGCTTTGCAAAACGCCTCCGCTCAGTTCGCAACACACAACTGCACCTCCCAGTCGCAAACCATTTCCACTCCCCCTCCCATTCTTTAGATGACATGTCCATCATGGGCCTCCTACAGTGCCACAATCATGCCACCCGAAGGTTGCAGGAACAGCAACTCATATTCCGCCTGGGAACCCTGCAGCCTAATGGTATCAACGTGGACTTCACAAGCTTCAAAATCTCCCCTTCCCCCAACCCATCCCAAAACTAGCCCAGTTCGTCCCCTCCACCCACTGCATCCCAAAACCAGTCCAACCTGTCTCTGCCTCCCTAACCTGTTCTTCCTCTCACCCATCCCTTCCTCCCACCCCAAGCCGCACCCCCATCTACCTACTAACCTCATCCCACCTCCTTGACCTGTCCGTCTTCCCTGGACTGACCTATCCCCTCCCTACCTCCCCACCTATACTCTCTCCACCTATCTTCTTTTCTCTCCATCTTCGGTCCGCCTCCCCCTCTCTCCCTATTTATTCGAGTTCCCTCACCCCATCCCCCTCTCTGATGAAGGGTCTAGGCCCAAAACGTCAGCTTTTGTGCTCCTGAGATGCTGCTTGGCCTGCTGTGTTCATCCAGCCTCACATTTTATTATCTTGGATTCTCCAGCATCTGCAGTCCCCATTATCTCTAAAACTTAGCTGGTGTTTGATCTGGCTGTTCATCGAAAACTCTGTTACATTTGACTACACAGTAGTCACCAAGCTCTCTAGGCATTGACTTTTTGCCATGTGAGTGGTTTACCAGGTTCACTCTTTTGTTAGATAGGGGAATGGGATGTCGGTGGCGGGTGAGGTAAGGTCCATGACTGTATTTCCTGGTATATGACTTTATTACTGGCTCGTGTTGTTGCTGTGCCTGAGAGCTCTGATTATCCAGTAAGTGGTAGGCAAGGTTTCACTTTGGTAGGTGGAGCGTGGCGATTCTGCGGAGTAGATTTTAGTCCCAGTGCTTTTGCTGCCGTAATTTCACAGCAGAGGCCGAAAATGTGTGTTGCTTTTGTTCAGTGATTCATTTTCAGATGCAAGCAGAAGGAAGCTAGTCCGTGTGTGTGTGATTGTGATAGCAAAAATAATGCAAAGCTTATAGAGGTTCATGTTTCATGAAATGGACTGAGGTTTTCTTTTCTAGCAGCTTAGAGGGAAGATTCTTTCACTACTTTAACTGTTGTTGACAGAAACAGATAGCATAGAGGCAGAATTTAATATAGGTCGTAGGCATCTTACTGGCAGGAGAGCAAGCAAGAGTTCCATGTCTCCTCCTTTCTGGAAAGCTTATTGCATTAGATACTGAACTAAGTAGCCGTGGGCCTTACCCTGCAATCAAGGGCTCCATAGGAGAGGGGAGGTGGGGGACAGGGCTAAATTCCGGAACTGTCTCTTTATTGATTGGAAGCACCAGCAAAAAAGCTTTGGGTCTGGTCGTAAAGCACCAACTCGAAGGCTAAGATCACCAAAGGACAGAGACAACAGGTGGGTGATGCAAGTAGGGTACCACGGGATAGGGTGTGTACGGAGTTAGGTTGGTAGCAAGGGAAGAGTAGTGACTCTCAGTACACCCTCTGCAGGCATAACTTGTAATACAGTTAACAATTGCATTATTATAAATATTTTACTACTGAGGTAGCTGCCATAAGATCTTTTCAGGGACTTGAAATGGAGTAACTATTATTTTATGCCATATTAGATATAGAAGAGAAGAAAATTGATGAGCAAGGCTTGGAAGTGAAATGAAAGAGTGCTGTTGACCAATTTAAGAGAGGTAGCAAGGGATTCATCAGAGCATCGGAAATGTAAGAACAGTCAATGAGGCTTTGAGATTCTTTAGATGCGAAGGAACCAACCTGTACTTGAGATTGAGGGCACTTTCACCTGCTTTAAGATTCTTCCTTTCCATTGAATAAGTAGAAGCGATTACACATGGAAGCAAATACTTTTCACTGGCATGCTTTTAGTTGTAGGAAGACTACCATATCTCTTAGGTGATGTTGGCTGTTTGAGTTCTGGTAATAATTATTCATGTTTTAGTGACTATGTGCAGCTTCTTGTAATTTTGATAGATATTTCCTGATGCAAATGCCTCTTTTTAACAGACTCTTCACTTAATGAAACAGTTTCCTTTGAATGAACAGTTAAATTCAGGTAGGGCATCCTTTTAATTCTTGAACTTCCATATTTCAGAAGGTTAAAAATGCTCCTTTCCTTTCTTTAATTTCTTTTCCCCTGTTCTCTTAAAAAATAGATTGTGCCCATCCATTTCAGAGCAGAGCGACATTGAAAGGATCTTTACAACAATTTTCTCATTCCAAAGGGAACTCACTTGCCTCCAAATAGTGTCTAAACACTTTCTCTCAGAGTATAGAACAAGGCTTGGTGAGATATGATTCAGTCTCTTTTTTTTCTTTAAGATTTCAGAGATGTTGATCTCAGCAGCTCTCTGTTAATCCAAGTGGTCCATTCTCTCAAAATATTTTCCTGTTAGTTCTTTCACTTTCAATAGTTTACTGGCACCTATTGACCTCCTTTTTCTCTTTGCTACCTCTTTCAGTCTAGAAAATTATCAAACAATTTCTGCACAACTATTTCCATTATTGACAGGCAGGACTTTGTGCTTCTCATTATCAGTTTTCAAAATGGGATCATGTGAGTGATGAATGGCTCATAGTCTACTAAAGAAAAGTTTGGACCACAAATATCATGGTGAAAAAAACAGCAGGAGGAGATTGAAGGTGGCAGCTTCAGCAGCAGCAGCCGTGGTGATGGCATCATGGCCTGAGGCAGGAAGAGCAAGTAGTGAAGGAGGTCCCTCAGTATCTGTGGTGGCGGTGAAAACAGGCAGCTGAGGTCTCCTAGAGAGCGAGCCAAGCAGAGAAGATCGGGGCTCCAGAAAGTACTCATCAGCAGCTGTTGAACTTTTAGCTTTATTCCTTTATTTTTCTCATTTATATTCAGAAGGACTTTAATGTCAGCTATTAACCTTTTCCTTTATTTTCTGCCTTTCTATGGAAGTCTGTAATGCTTAACTTTTTAACTTTGTGCCTGAGTTTTTCGTACCTAGGTATCTTTATATATAAGATGGCGCTGTCTGTGGAGACATTAGCCATTTTTTGACTGTACTCCTGGGCTTCTGCACTTGAGTACATATGACAATAAGATCAAAATCTAAATTTAGGAATGATTTCTATAGGGAACTGAAGTTTGAGTTCTATCAAAATTGTTCAATTCACAATTTTTCTTCAACATATAATGTTTGGAAATTTCTGACTATGGAGTGGAACAATCTTCATTTTAAATAATACGATTGAACCCTCTGAAATTTTTCACTCAGTGAATTAACTATCGGCTTCATTGTCAGTCAGGCTGCTGGAAACTGGTTTAAAACATACAATTATTACCCCTATTGTTGTCAGGCAACTGATCACCAGTTGGTTAAAGTACTTGTGTAAAAATGTGCATGCTGCTACATAGTGATTTTTGCACGCAAGTAAATGTAGAGTTCTTGCAATTATTTCTTGTTGTCTTAAAACGCAAATTAAAATGCAATTAAAACAACGTGCTGCAGAAACTCAGCAGGTATGACATTTAGTGTTTCAAGTGTAATATGACTTTTCATCGAAAATATTTTAGAGTTCCAAAGGAGAATCATATTGCACTCAAAACACTACTCTCATTCATTTCTCACAAATGCTGAGTTTCTCCACCACTTTCAGATGTCCTTTCACATTTCTATCGTCTGCAGTATTTTCCTTTTGCTACACCATTTTAATTGATGCACAATATCAGTTATGGATCTGGAATTACTATTGGACAACAAGGTATTACAACAAAGTTCAAGAAATAGATGCAGGTAAATTAACTATTTTTATTTTTATTACAGACTCTGATCATCGGAGAATCAAATACCTCGCCTACAATCTTCAGACAGATCTTACAATAGGAATGAAGTATACTAGCAGGTTATGTGTGGTTAAAATGAGGTATTTTAGATATTAGATAATAACTGAATAAGTAGGGGAAAGATTTTGTTTGTTATCAATGACAGTTTAATGAACATAAAATCGCATCAGAAATTTTTCCATTGAAGCTGCTATGGAGTGAAGCTAAGAAACATTTATTGCACGACTAAACATATTGGCATGTCCAGAGTAAAGATTTACCATTCACAAAAGCTTTAATATTTGAGTGAGCAGAGGTTTCCCTTTCAAAGATGGTAATAATATGCAACATCATAACATCGAAATAAAGAAGAAAGTTGAACATCTAATTAGGCTCAGCAATCTTAGACGACAACAAGAACAACAACAAAAGCTCATCGTCCGCAGTTCTTCCAGCAATCTTAGACTTGACAAACTATCCAAACATCTAACTCATATTTGGTATTCCAATCCAACACTACAGAAAAGAAAATTCTGAGCCATCCAGGTTAGATTGGATGGTAGGATATCAAAAATAAAAGTTCATGCAGCACTGACATTGTGCCTCTGGATGTTACTTATCTACTTGGCAAATATAATATGTGGTCACAATCAAGATACAAATCTGAAGAGGGAAAACATTGTTAGTTCACTTGCTTGATTCCCTGAAAACAAAATTGGTCTCTTGAATTCAAGTTAAATGGAAGTTTTGAATCCTAAACCAATCAAGATCCATCCAGAACTTGTTTCAATACTTAGCACAACCATGCAAATCAGTATGAATCTAAGCATCATGTCCTCTTAAGCATTAAAAAGCATGAAAACCCACCCCTTTTCAAATACATGCTGCAACTTCATATAAAATAAGATGTTAATTCATTCAAGGCTAGCAATAGGAATTCATTGTAACATTAGATATGAAGTAAAATGCAAATACAGAGTTTGGATTCCAGCGATTGTTTAAGCAGCTAACATTAGAAATAAAAAAAATGCAAATCAGGGAAAAAGACGAGATGGCTGAAGAGTTCTAAGACCATGAAGACACTACATTTATTAATTTAAACTGATTTAGTTAAAGCTACAGCAAAGCAATAATTTGGTTTCTTAACTTTTGAGTTTACACATTGCTATGCATGGTCATCTAAGCGGTAGCACTGAAACATTGTTAAACCCTTAAAGTCTGGGGAAAATATCTGCTTCTGATTGTGGCTAAAGTTTCACTCGTGGCCTAGAGCTCTGTCACAGCAGCAACAAAAGCAGGCCCTGGTCCTTTGTCAGGGACATGATTTATTTCTGGAGCCAGGAGCGTGTTTTGTAAAGCCTTCTATTCTACAGGATACAATGCGCAGCCACTGAATTTTAATAGTATGGCTTGAAGACAGACATGTTTTCAAAAGGAGTGAGTCTTTGGATCCCTCTGAATCCCAGCCTAGATGAGTGACAGAGTTTATATAGGGGGATGACTAGCACACGGTCTGGTAGACCTTTTATTCTGCCTGAAAGAATATTTACAGAAAGTTTTGCAAGCTTGTTGAATTTTTTTTCTCTTTCTCCCCTCCCCACACTGTGTTTGAGCCCTCTCCATAAATGGCTTTATTTTCTTTCATTGTCAATGTTTTCTTGACTGAGATTCAGTCAGAGGGAAGATTACAGAGTTTTTTGGGGATCGCAGTAGCAACTTAAATCAAATGTATGTTGTTAAGGAGGGGACACTAATTTCCCAGAAACTTTTACCTCAAGCATCCAAGATTCAAATTTCACATCTGCAACCCTTTTGAGCTGTTGTATTCTCTATTCCAAAGATTTCACAGGGAGTTATTATCATCAATACCATTTGTTTGAAATTAAGTAATTAAGGGAAGCTTGATGATATAGCATATCAGCACACTATTCTTCCACACTCAATATTTGAGTTTCAATCTTATCCAGCTTGAAAGGATGAAAGTCTCCTTTTTTTGGCTGTTAAAAATGCTATTTGTTTTTGGATAGTTCTCAACCACATGCTTAGTAGGTTTGCACATTAAGCATCATTCTTGGTACTAATTAGCAGTAAATTCGAAGTTTCACTTGGAGAATATTAGTATGGGATTTGGAAATGTCAGGCTGATGCAGGATGCACAAGAATGATGCCAAATCCGGTTGAAGCAGACTAAGAGGAAGTGTCACTCTGTAACTATCTCTTATTATAGCTAACATGGAGATAATTGAACCTGAAAAGGTGAAAAAATGTTCCATTTCCCCAAAACTGATGGCCCGTACTTTGAAAAAACACAAAAATCATGAAACAAAACACTGGTACGTAAAGTTCCCAATTGGATTCTCCTAGTCTCCTGCTGCAACTTCTCCAGAGATGGTGAAACATTCAAATCAATAGCATAAACAGCTGAAAATTGTCACTGTTCATATTTGTTGAGGCAGAAAGGAGGGGAATTCGTGATGGCAGAGGGGATATCGTGAATCTCCTGCTGAAGACAACATGGAATTACAAAAAAAACATGGTGAATTTCAGAACCCAAATGTATAGAAACATTGTTTTCATTTTCGTACCATGTTTTAATTCTCTAGTTCAAATTTGTCATTTGCTGGAGTGACTGTTAGTGAACATGAAAAAGCACAAAAAAGATTATGACAGGCCAGTATATTACTTAAAAAGATATCTACATCTGGATCCCTACAAAAAGAAACAACATAAATCCCTAACTTTGACATATTTTTGCTTGCTTCTGTTAATTTGAAATGAAATAATTTCTGTGTAAATAAGAACTGAAGCCAGTTGTAAATTTAGTTCCAGAAAGATATAGCATTGGAGCCCGGTGGCAGCACCTTCCAAACAAAATCTTCTGACCTTTCACCTCTGGAAGCTGGGTTTAATGCTCACCCGAAGTGATGCAATGGAAGTCTGGTATTTCACTGGGTACAATGTCTGAAATAAAATTAGGGTGGACTATTCTCAATTCAATTTGGAGAGGTTTGAAAACAGAAAACAGCATGCAACTGGGTGTCATAATGCCTCCATGGTTAGCACTGCTGCCTCACAGTGCCAGGGGCCCAGCCTCAATTTCACCCTTGGGCGACTGTCTGTGTGGAGTTTGCATGTTCTCTCCATGTTTGCGTGTTTCTTATGCTTGCGCTGGTTTCATCCCCATGGCCCAGAGATGTGCAGGCTAGGTGGAATGGCCATGGGAAGTGCAGGTTTACAGGGACAGGGTGAATCTGGGTGGAATGCTGTTCAGAGGGTCAGTGTGGACTTGTTGGGTCGAATGGCCTGTTTCCATGCTCTAGGCATTCTATAGGTACAGCAATTTGGGAATCTCACTTTGACAGACTTCTAAGTACAATGTGCATAAATGGGCATACCTATTGAGCTGATGTTGCTGTCAAAATAGGGACCAGGCTGATGATATTTTCCACAAAATACGCATAAATAGTATAGCAGTTTAAGATGAGGAACATCTTGTTAAAATCAAATTTCCAAGAGTTGCATTGCTCCTCCATTAGCTTTGTGAAAATGGCATCTCATCATCTTCCTCACTCTTGACATGCAGTGAATGTCATGAAGTTGTGTAGTTATCTTGTAGATGCAGAGGACTAGTGTCGCAGGCATTTAAGACTAGTATTTAATAGTAAGTACCCATTTGTTAAGATGATAGTGATAAGACTACCCATCTGACGTTGAAGGTTTTCACAATAAAGAAGTGTAGACAGCACAAATCTAGAATGTTCCCCTTTTGAAGAGTTTCTGATAAAATTTATAAACAGATCAAGAAGGATTTCAGAACGAGGCAGCGATCAGGTAGTAGGCTGTTGCCTTGAATTTTCTGTGGCTAATTGTAAAATACTAAGGGTAGGCAGCATGTTTTCACCTCAACCAGGCAATCTGTGGTAAAGGAAGCCAAGACGTGGAATGAAGAAGACATGAAAAACATATAAAACTAATGCCAAACAACTAGGATTTACTTCATACACATTTGTATATGCATATTAACATTTGAGGATATAAATTATGATCACACTACATACTTCTTGCACATCCCCGATTTTATATGATCACCATGAGTGACTGCCGCTTCATCTGCCCAGGTTCCTAAGCACCATTATTCCCTAACGAAACCTCTCCTCCTTTCTACCTTTTAATTCTTAAGACATGCCTCTTTAACCAAGCTGTTGGCCACCTCCTAACTTCTCTGTATGTAATTCAGTGTCAGGTTGTATTCATTGGCACTCCCGTGAAACATTTTGGGACATTTTACTTAGTTAAAGATGCAATATAAATACAAGTTTTTGTCACTGTCCTTCTACAGTATTTCACCTGCATTCACACACTGCAGAAAGATTGTTAGGCTGATGCCGAGACAGGGTTAATACTATCACATCAAGTTATTTTTATGTACATTTACACTGAGATATAAAGTACCATGATCAGTGAAAACAGTAAACATGAAAAACTCAGTATGTTTAAAACTTTATACTGTATTCATTATTGGGTGAAAAAAGGGCAGCCAGCAGGGAGCAAAACAGTTTCTTGCTCTTGTAGCTTGTAACGTTGATTATCTGCCACGTCCTCCGCCTACCCCCTGTGGAGAATGGAAATTGACGGACAATTGAGGGTCCTCAAATCTCCTTTCAACAAGCATTAAATGAACTTTGTGAACTTCTATGTTATACTTTAAACTGAAAGGTTTTTCTCTTTTTTAAAAAAAATTCTTGCTGCCCGGACCTCCGGTGATTTTCTGACCCGACTCCCAAACTCTCATGAAAGTCGTGGCAGCCTCAACTCCCTCAGAAACCAAGTGTATAATTGAGTGCGGATAATGGGATCGAGGTTCCCCTGTAATCTGAAGCCCTTTAATTGGATTATAGTTGTATACAATGTACATGACACTGTACCTTATCCAAATGCAAAATAAAATTGTCTTATCCTCAATGCAAATCATGTGATGGATGGCATGTTAGGAGGTCACAATACAAAAATTTGCAATCTGTTACTCCACTCAGGCTGAAGCTAACTAATACATCTCTTACCAATTGACTTTGGTCGGATTTCAAGCCACCATGACCTGAACAAAAAATTAGGAGACATCTGTTTATGAAATAAATCTTAAAAATGCTGCTATAAATGCACTGAATTCTGGAATTTTGATATTAATAACAAATCCCTCAAGTCATTTTGATTCTTCCAGGACAAAGAAGTTATTTTGTTATAACCTAAAGTTAATAGAGTTTAAATCTTTGCAAAATTATTTGACGTTAAATGAGGTTTGTAGACATGAAGTTTGTTAAATTCATGCCAGTAAGGGATCTTGCCAATGATGCAAGGATTATAGTAAGAAGGTTTGTAGTAATGAGGTTTGTTAGAACAGAAATAAGCTGTTTCCATTCGCTGTAGGATTGCTTGAGCACTTACAACAGTTACTAGAAGCTAATTGTTTAGCAGGGGTACTCTGTGCTCCTAGCTCGCAGAAGTTCAAATGCACATTTACATACACATAGTTTTGTTTTTGTAATATAAAGTAAAGCAGGCAGTCGTGGACATCACACCATCAATCAGTACCCTTTTCTGGGGTGCCCTGATCTCCCCATTCCCTAGGCAACCAGCAAACAAAGCCATCATTTTCCCAATTTTCACAGACACAGGTGCTAACACAATAACCGCTTCCTTCTCCAATGAAAGGGAGGTTACGAAGGGGTTCATGGGAACCCACGCTGACACGCTCGTGCAGTTGAGCTGTCGGCCATCCGCTCTCCCATGAAAGGAGGCTAATTTGTTGTAACTGTGTTCCCAGGAGATTTGACATATCCTCAAGCAAAAGAAGGGAATTAATCTAAACTTCTGATAGGTTCTACTTGGGTAATCGTGCGTTAAAATAAAACTTGCCACTGCCGCCACTTATTTCAGAATCAGCTGCAGCCTTTCCTTCGATTTAAACAGTGAATAAAAAGTTGCGTATAGCATTATGGACAATTGGGATGGTTATTAAAGCTGCACATTGAGGGATTTAGATGGTATCAGAAGCCACAGAGCACAGTTTCAATGATAAATAACTGTCATCTGAACCCTGTGATTAAATCACTGTCTTGCAATCACTGCTGGGACTAAGTGTATCACAATTTGTACTGTGAGCCAAACAAGTTTAATAAAGTCATTTTTGATTCCTTATTGTCTCCTGACAGTCCTGACCAATAACAAGTGCCCATGTAATTCATTTGGTTAACAAACGTGGATAATTATTATAATTAAATTACTACAATGTTATCATCAAATAAGTTGATGAACATTTTGAGAGCATTTCTTCAACAGTGAAGCAGAATATAGGAGACATAAAAAAATCTGTTTAGGTGCTGTAAATTAGAATTCAATGTTGGTATTTGGTGTAGAACCCAGCAATAGTTAATATATAGATGGTGAGATTGACATGTTACTATTTGTAATATTAAAGTCTATTGTAATTTAGCCAATGATGAAGAGTAGTATTGTTGAGGGTGCCTTATGCTCAAATTCATTCACTTTGGGAGAGGGGATTTTTGATTTCATATCCTAAGATATTCTCCTATTTGAACTCAGCTGTCTCAGTCTGGTAAGCTTTCTGACCTTGACCTTGCCTTACTTTAGGAATGAGCATTGTATTTGTTTTGGGAATCCATCTACGCCTCAAAGGTCTAAAGTGGTGGGATAAAATATTATTTTGTAGTGAGCTATTTGTCTTCTAATTTTCTCTGAATGGATTTCCTGATCAAAAAATCTACACAGTGGAATCTTTATTCAAAAAGCGGCAATTTCTTTTTGCTGTCCAGAATTATCTTTACTTTTTCCTCATAGGTATCTGAAGCAATTGCTAGCAGCCCCTTTCAGATTCTTCACTCTGAAGAGCAATCTCTAATACTAAGTCATTGCAGTGAGTTTGTTTCACAGGCTTCCACCTTAGAGCAGGCGCCCAGGTAATGACGCCACTTTCACACAACTAACAGAATTTATGCACATTTGCCTGATCAAGATGTGTTTCCAGAAATGGGGGTGCTGAGTGAAAATGAAATCACAACCCGTATAATGGTCTCCACTTCAATTACTTCAGCTTGATGCTCCAGAGCCAACTCCTCACATGAGATAAGATCTGCTTCTGGCTTCCTTTTTAGAATGTATTGCATATATGAATTCTGCCTGAACCCTTGACCTTCCCTTCAGTGCTTTTAACTGGACACGAAGGCTGCTGTATCATATGTCTATCCATGTCTTAGGTAGTATCCACCCGTTTTATCCACACTCCTGTTGTGAACCTCTTGTTAATTCAAAACATTTTTTAACGCCTACCAAAACTGATGCAAGTCCAGTACTGAGGTGTGCTTTTCACTGCATTGGTAAAAGCAAAAAGAAATACACAAAGTACCCATGGGAAGGGGAGATAGTGAAAATCAAATTGCTTTTCAGGAATTTGAAAATTGACTGCAAAGATAAAATACTGCTATTCATTGGTGGGAAGGAAGTTAAATGTTTTGTTTTGTTTTTAATACCATATGGAATTGTGTTTTACATAAATTCTGTTCCGACCTCAATTTAGTGAGGACTAAAACCTAACGTTCTTTTTGCACACACAGAATATCCCTTGCTGATAAGTTGTCAAATGGCCTGGTTGAACTGATCTCTGTCAGAGATAAAGAACCTGACAAGTGTAACATAATGCTGTTGATTCTAATGGTAAAGTAACTGCTGTTCCGTTGTCTTATAGCACAATATCACATCAATGAGTTAAAGTAACTGCTATAGGAAAGAAAATCTGCCCAGAAACTTTAATGATACTACTATCTGTTGCTTATTCAAAATGCATTTTACTTCTTTAGCTTATTGATATTATTGTTTCCTGAATGCACTGCATCAACATATTTTGTATTTTCCTTTGGCTTGATGATCATCCAGTAGGTTATTCTAAAGGATTAATGCAGAGGAGCCAGAAATCCATGAGGATCTTTAATCATCCCTAAAATGTTTACTATTAGTTCTTGTACATTTCCAGTATCTTCAAGAGTTGTGGCGGATAAGTGCTTTTAAATAATATCAAAAGACGATGCAGCAGCTTGATGTTGTATGATGGGTCAGTCAGCCAAGGGTTTTTGTTAAGTTAATGGAAGCAAATGTTTCATCTTCATCTGCAATCCACAGAAAATCTGTCACTAAACGGCATTCTTTCTCTTGATGGCCATTGTTAGGTGCAAAAAACAGAAATTGCTGGAAAAGCTCAGCGGGTTTGGCAGCATCTGTGAAAGGTCTGCCAGACCTGCTGAGCTTTTCCAGCAATTTGTGTTTTTGTTTCTGATTTACAGCGTCTGCAGTTCTTTCACCTTTTATCTGCTGTTTCGGGGGTTGGTTAGTTCAGTTGGCTGGACAGCTAGTTTGTGGTGGAGAATGTTACAATGCAATGTGACGCTAACAGTATGGTTACAATTTATGCACCAGCCGTGATTAGCATAAAGGACTCATTTTCTTAACCTCTCACCTCACCTGAGGTGTGGTGACTATCAGGTTAAACCACCACCAGTCATCTCTTTCTAATGAGAGAGTAGCCCTACATTCCAGTGAGAAGATTTTAACTCTACTGTAAATCAGTGAATATGTGTAAAGTTGGGGGTTCGTTTAACTCAGTTGGCTGGGTAGTTGGTTTGTGATAGATTGTGACACCAACAGGGTTGGTTCAATTCCAAATAAAAACCAAAAGAACTGCAGGAACAAAAACAAAGTTGCTGGAAAAGCTCAGCAGGTCTGGCAGCATCTTTGGAGGAGAAAACAGAGTTAATGTTTCAGGTCCGGTGACCCTTCATTAGTCCTGAGGAAGGGTCACTGGATCCGAAACGTTAACTCAGTTTTATCCTCCATAGATGCTGCCAGACCTGCTGAGCTTTTCCAGCAACTTTGTTCTTGATTCAATTCCAACATTGTCTGAGGTTACCATGAAGGATTCTCATTTTCATTCTCATTCTCATTCTCAATCATCCCCTCACCTTTCACCTAAGTCTGGTGACCTTCAGGTTAATCTGCCAACAGTTCTCTCTGTCCAATGAGAGAGCAGTCTTGTGGTCTGGTAAGGATATGATGACATTCCTTTTACCTTTGAATGTGAGTAAAGCTGAAAAACCAATGGAATCAATCCTTATAATGTGGCCAGGATGGAATATTATGCACTTCCCAACCTTAAAAATTTGCTCAATTTCATCATTAACATAGCAACAATTTCAGGGCAACATTAGCATGCAGTCTGCCTTGCGGATTATGATTAGTTCAAAAGGAGGATGGAATAAGACAGAGATCTTAGGTGTTAGGGACCCTCTTCCTCAATACAATAATCATTCACAATACAGATACAAATGCAACTTTTCTTTGATATTAAAAAGAACTTGTGTCATTAAAAGGGCACGAGCCAAAAAATGGTCAGAGCATGTATTGACTTTCTTCAGACGATAAAATCAGGTTGCTCTCCTTGTTGCTTATCCACATTAATTCCCAGTTAAACAACACTTTTATTTTTTCTGAAGAAGGGTCCAGACCCAAAACATCAGCTTTTCTGCTCCACTGTTGCTGTCTGGCCTGCTGTGTTCATCCGGCTCCACACCTTGTTATCTCAGACTCCAGCATTCACAGTTCCTACTATCTCTGACTTTTATTTTAAAATTTTCCGTCTTGTTTGAAAATCCCTCTTTAGCCTCATTACTCCATTTCTTTGTAACCCAAGTCTACAACAAAGCTTTTGGACATCTGATCTAATGTTGCCTTATGTGGTTCAATACCACATGTTATTTTAGAATGCTCCCCTGAAGCACCTTAGGAAATTTTGTTGTGGAAATAGGAGTATTCCTGTTGCTATCACAAGGATTTTCCCTGGTCTATTTGGTATTTAGATCTTTTACATCTTCAGTGGTGGGACTGTGGATCTTGGATGATCCACAACATTTGTAATTTATATCCTTAGCAGATGAAGGGAAACATCTGCTTCCATTTAAATTCAGCACATTTAAGCTCCCATATACGGAATATGAATTGTCCAATGTTGTTTATATCATTAGATAAAAGGTGCATATTATGTTATAGCTAATAATCAAGGAAGGATTTCTCGCCAAATTAGGTTACTTCTAATTTATTCCTAGTAGGGAGTAATTTATAATTTGGATTTTGTTGGTTAATATGTGCAAATTTTATTTTATAAATTTAGGCTTTTTTGGAGTTCGGCCTCCCTCTGCAGTTAATCATCAAGACGCTGGAATGTATCAATCTTACAACTATAGGGTAATATTGAAATAGTTTGTTTAATGGTACCTGTGATTCCTATTGTCAGAAATGGTCAATTCCTTTGTAGTAAACCAACTTTGCCAGAGAACCTGTTTAAACTGGGTCACTGTTTATTGGAGTGGTGAAGCAATTCAGGAGGTTGCAAACTAGTTCCCTCAGCATTTCATAGAACTCTGTTCTTACCTTCTCCTCTCCAATTATCTGACAGAAGCTAACTTAAGCTCAAAACCATTCTGTGCAGATCTACAAAATGGAGGCCAAGGGCCAGATTTGCAGCACTGAGGTTCAAGGCTAGAAATACTTTGATTCAGCAGAATATCTCCATGGAAACAAGCCCAGCATGCATGATTGCTGCTCTAGGATAGGAGCGGGGTGTGATTGAATCTGGCCCTGTGCCTCTCGAGGTTGTCTGGAGGTCACCATGAAAAATTGGTGAGTACTGAGGCAGACTGGTCAACAGGGGAATCTCATTTTTTTGTACATCAGCTTATTTACATTAAAAGCTGCAAGTCCCTCTATTCATCATCCATTACACAATCCTCCAAGTGCTCCATACTCTATGTCACCTCCATGCCTCTCATTCTATTTCATAATACCATGCCACTTCACGCCACCACTATTCCACCACATACTCCATTCCATCTCCATAGCAATTCCTCCAGAATCCTCTATAGACGAATATCAGGAGCTATGCTGAGATGACAAACATAAACTGCTGTTAAAAAGGGCTCTGAGATACAATTGTTGCTAACTAAATCTCTCAGTCATGAAATCTATTCAGAGTTTTAAAATTCCCTCAAGTAGTCGATCTGTTATAAAAACAAACCAACTTGGTTTAGTAATCACAGCAAAGACAGCTAATTCATTAATAATCTTTCAAAAATGGGAATCAAAGTATGAACTCAGCTCATCTACTGAGATAAGTGGTTTTTGAGCTTTTGGAATTTAGCCAAGCATTCATAAGGCATAATGTATTGAAACTGTGGGAATAGATAAGTTTTAGCTTTTGAAAGCTACAGCTGATGGTCAAATTAAAACTATTAGACTCATCCATCTCTCACGAGTTCATGCCTCCTCCATGAACATGTCTTCCGCACTGCTTATTAAGGTTCTTGGAACAGTGAAAATGGGGTCTGTTTGAACTCAGCACTAATTTCAAATGCATTTCTGACTTTGAGTTTCTTACCTGTGTGATTTGCGCCCCAGACAATTATCGCCAACTGGCAAAGATGGGACTTTGAGAATGAGAGTGGGACTTCTTCATCCAAATCCAAACCACCATTTTAAAGGCCTCTGGAGTCACCCAACTCATAATCTTGCTTAAATAACATCTCTGATCCACTAAAAAAAATTGGACAAAAGTTCTGAGAAAAATGTGTATTTTTTAAAAATTACTTCTTTACATATGGAGAAAAAATGTAGTGATTGTAATGAGGTCAGCCAGCTGGATCTCATATAATATGAGTTCCCTGATTTGAGCTATTCAATCAAGGAGACCTGGCTGACATATAAAGGCCATGTATCACCAATACTGACACTCTGGTGCCTGACTATGTATAAGGCAGTACTATAGCCGAGAACTGTTCATTTGTAAATAAAGGGTGACTTGGTGATGGGATACCAGCCTCTGTGGAGTTATTTCAGTGGTGGCAATAATAAATCATAATTCTGAAGAAACTCACTCATATTAGTAGCCTTTGAGTTGGGTAAGCCTTTTCTTACATCATGCCTTTGTTTGGAAAGTAAAGGAACAGCTATCATTCTCTAAGGTGTTGACACACAATGATCCCAAAACTGTTCTAGTGTTGACATGTGACGTCTCTCCATATGGCATTGGGGTGGTATTAGCTCATAGGTGGCCCAGTGGAGAGGAAATGCTCGTTAGTTAATGCATCCAGACCTTTGGCTATTGTAGAAAGTAAATATGCTCAGATAGAAAAAGAATTAGCAATCTTATTTGGAGTTGAGAAGTTCTATCAATACCTTTACGGATGAAAATTTGTGATAATCATGGACCACAAACCCCTACTTTGTCTGCTCAAAGAGGACAAGCCAATGCCACCCATAGCTTCAAGCTGCATTCAGCGGTGGGCATAGGTTTCATTTGTCAAACACTGAGGCGATGACAGAAAAAAACAGAATGATCCTTTTGCAATACACAGAGTCCCAGTAATGTTGGTCACAGATAGCAAGCTATCATTTACCCCCATGGATTTTGGTTATTTCTGCAAGTCAAATGGGATTTGGCATATAAGGGTAGCATCATACCACCCAATGGCTTGGCAGAAAGAGCAGTCCAAACTTTAAAATTTGGCTTGAAGAAACAGACTACAACCTCACTAGTTACCAAACTATGATGGTTCTTATTTGATTAACGGACCACTTTACATGCAGCGACAGGGATAGCACCAGTAGAGTTGCTAATGGGTAGAAGCCTCTACACCAGGTTAGGTCTGATCTTCCTGGACCTGTGGGGGAGAGTGAAACGGCATCAGAAATACCAATACCGGACACAAGCCTCTGCCAAGTGAGAGAGACAGTTTGAAATAGGGGGCAAACTTAGTATAAAAATCACAGAAATGGCCCTGCATGGGTGAGAGGCATGGTGGATGCGAGGTTGAGACCAGTGATATTTAAAGTCCCAGTAGGCGCAACAGTCCTGAATAAATGTGTAGACGATATGAAAGCTGCGAATACACCAACTGTGCAGGAACAAGACATCCCCTGACCCGGGAATAGTCAGAAAGGCTGCTGGAACCTGTGGATTCATCATCTCCACTAAACATTCTCATGCCCTCAGAATCCAAGATGACCATGACTGAAGTGGCTAACTCGACATCTATGCTGCCAGAAGAAGAGAGTGAAATTCTGCCAAGACTCTCCTCACACAAGAGGCAAGCTCCTTGCTTATGCTGCCTGTATTGGACACTGAGTCAGAGGAACCTGACCTGATACTAAAATGCCCCAGGAGGGTCTCCAAGAAAAAGGCCTACATCTGTAGGCTCGGAGGTGGGGGCAGGAGGATTCAGTGATTGTAATGGGGTCAGCCATCTGGCATCATAGAATATGCATTCCCTGATTGGAACTGTTAATTTGGTCCAATCAAGGAGTCCTGGCTGAGATATAGACACTCTGGTACCTAACTCTGTATGTGACAGTAATAAAGTCAAGTGTGTAAATAAAGTGTGACTTGGTGATGGGATACTGGCCTCTGTGGAGTTATTTCAGTGGGAAACCACAAAAGATTCTCATTTTCCACAATGTTATCGATATTTTGTGGCCATATTAAACATACCTGCCTTGCAAATAAAAGAAATGGAGGTACCCCCTCTCACTCTGAAAGCTGGAATTCAGTTACCGTCCAAGGGAATTAGAACAACAGACTTTGCAAAATCCTGCAAAACCAAGAATCTCAAAATCAGCTGACGACATCAATGCTCCCAATACAATCCAGTAACAGCCACAGCATTATCTTGTCTGTTCTTCATGAACAATTCAGAAACCAAGTTGCATTTTTTAAAATTTTATTTCTATCTTTTTGAACTTACCCCATTTTTTCTCTGTGTGTATGTACATTTCATTATTCACTTTTGTAGTAATGAAAAAATACGCTTTTTTGTCATTTCAAGAAAGTCTGGTTAAATTGACAATTTTTTCAAATATAATTTAGTTTGGATTTGGTAGAAAGGTATCCACAAGGGAAGGGATCCCTTTAATATTAATTTTGTTTTGAGCAATCCAGGGGAAGGTGAATAACCAGGGGGAGCTAGACAGCCAATTAACTCCATCACCCAGTAGCTTAACAGCTGGGGATCGTGTGTGGAACCTCTCCAGGTATCTAGTCATTACAAAATCCAATACCACCCATTATAGAATCATAGAATCCCTACAGTGTGTAAGGAGGCCATTAGGCCCATTGAGTCCAGAATGACCCTCCAAGCAGCATCCCTCCCAGACCCATCTCCATATCCTGTACCAGTAACCTTGCATTTCTGATGGCTAATCCATCTAATCTACACACCCCTGGACACTATGGGCAATTTAGCATGGCCAATTCGCCTAACCTAGACATCTGTGGACTGTGGTAGGAAACTGGAGGACCCAGAGGAAACATGAGGAGAATGAGCAAACTCCAAACAGACAGTTGCCCAAAGCTGGAATTAGTCTCATTTTGCATTTTTTTGGTCACAATAGATATAGTGGACTGAACGGCCTGTTTGAATGTTGTATAATTCCATTGCCGCAAGATGGCCGGCAAGGAGAAGTTCCCATTTTCACAGCCTCCCTTCAGACATATTGGAAAGATTTATAGATTGGAAAAATGACATGCTTGGTGTGGACTTTTGCACCAAAGGGTCTGTTTCCATTATGTATGACTCTATGGCTACATTACAAAAACACCTACCCATGGTAAATATGTTTCAGTGATAATGGGGACTGCAGATGCTGGAGAATCCAAGATAATGAAATGTGAGGCTGGATGAACACAGCAGGCCCAGCAGCATCTGATGAAGGGTCTAGGCCCGAAACGTCAGCTTTTGTGCTCCTGAGATGCTGCTGGGCCTGCTGTGTTCATCCAGCCTCACATTTTATTACCATGGTAAATATGCCTGGTATGGGACTCAAATCCAGGTTTCTGGCCCAGAGGTAGGAATATTATCAATTGTGCCAATAAATCATCCTCATAATGGACATAAATGTACTCATTATTTTGTACAAAGTCATTTATCTTATTTGGTTTTTGATATAATTATCAGTGCGCAAATTGGTTCTTGTATTTGCAGAGGTTATAACAGTTAAGTACACATATAAGATTGTTGTGAAATGCTCTGGGCTGCTCTGAGAAAGAAGCTTTATAGATGGAAGTTCATTGTTCCTTCCCATTATTCAACACCAATAATTAAGGAGAGCTCATGTTGGAAATAGAAATGGTCATTGCTGCAGCAAGGAATACTGACCAGGGATTGGTCTTAAACTGAATTATTTTGGCAGGGAAGACTGAACTTTACACTGACTCCACCTTTTTCAATTCAAGTCTGTGCAGGCAGGCATGCAATCTGATACTGAGTTCAAAAGGTGGAAAAGTCTACTATTCTCCAATATGATTACATTACATGTATAGGCAAATGAATAGTGTTATGCTCACAAAGAATATGATGCCATTTTTTACGATTTCTCCTGTTTTAGAAAAGTTCCGACATGTATCTTCTTCTCATTGAAATCTGCAGAGCTGGTGAATATTTGCTGTCTTTTAGTGAGTACAGTGAAAGTGCATAAAGATACTGAACAGGTAACTGTGTGCATGAAATTAAAGCATCAAATGCTACTGATGTCCACTCTCTGTCCTTGAAAGTTTTAGGACTAAATAAACAGCCAAACTAGATTACTAGTCACCTATTCAGAGTGAACGTCTTGCCTTTCATCTCATGTGCATTTCTTCAATTTCACAGGATGAAATATTTCTCTGGGGAATTGTGAATAATCTTATCATGTCCACAAATAGCTGTGAGGCCACAGTGAAAAAATGTCCATAATTCTTCAGTTAATTGATCCTTTCTGTTCAATGATATTCACAGGAATGGTTTCACTGGGAAGTTAGTAGTGTAGCAAAGCCCCAGCGCTGAATTTGAAGATCAAATATACCTGTATGGTAAAGGTGCATTGACCACGTCCTATCCAGCATGCCAACTTCAAACAAAAAAGGATGAGTAATATTTTTCCTGAGTAATCCCATCTGTCTCAGAAATTACTCAATGGGATTGACTTTATTGTTTGGTGTAAAACTAGTAGTATATATGTTTGAACCATTGTTCTTTCAATAAGGTCAAAGTCATTTTATGACCTTGGCTATATTTGCATTAATCTGGAGGTTCGTGGTGCTCTGATACTGCCTGGTGATTAAAGAAAATCGACAGTTTGGGTGAATGGGGAAGGAATGATGGATGCAACATGGAATGGGACTGTGACTGGAAATGGTTCCTCTTTTTTCTTTTTGGAATGCGTAGGTAATTTATTGAAGTGTGTGACCGTTTTAAATTTTTTTTGTACAACTGTGCCATGTGTGGTAATTTAAAGGGCTAACTTAAGTATGGGCTTGACAAAACATTAGGATTGCCGTGTGACCACATGGATTACAGGGAACATTGATGACTGTGGATATTCTTGTTTCTTCTGCTCTTTCATAAATAACAGGTAAAAATTTTTTTGGGCTACTTATTGAACATTGTCCAGTCTCACAGCGGCCAAATGCCGGTTATAAACCCGTTGGCTGTCACCATGCATTGGTAATGGCTGGTCCCTTTTGGCCCCTTCCCCAGGTTTTGTCACAAACATCCAGAAGATATTGGGACCTCTTCTGGGACAAGATGATAAGTGGCGTCATTGCAGGGATCAAAGATGATTGGTTACTGGTGTGCCTCCTCACCCAAGTGGTGAGTTTCCCTATTCCGACCCGGGGGCAACACCTTCACTTCGAGCCTCCTCCCAGATGGTGCACCCAGGTGACATATTTCTCCTGCTGGGTGAACAACCTCAAATATGATGCACAGCTCTCATTCATGGAAGACAAGGGTCTTCGGTTCTCCCTCAGCGCAGTGTTTTGTCTTTTAGCAGGACCCAATTAATTTCTGGAACATGTCTGCTGGCACGGGTTCTTGCTGCCCACAGGAGTAACAGCTAATGTTGGAGACACCCTGCTCAGGAATCTGCACCTCCACCGTTGTGGGTTCAAGTGGCTGATGGAGGGGAGAGCCATGCTGCAGGGGTGACCAGAGTTGGTTATGCTGAGTGGTGGAAGTCTGGGCTGGATGTTGCTGAGGGAATTGGGAAGCAGGGTGGTGACGGATGTCCCAGTTCAGGACCGATCCATCCATCGCCTGAAACTGGTGGTGCTCAACTTGGTGTTGTGCACCATTTACAGGCTAGTCAAGTCATAGAATCAAATCATAGAATTTCTACAGTGTGGAAACAGGTCATTCAGCCCATTGAATCCACACTGACTGTCCGAAGAGCATCTCACTCAGAACCACTCCCCTACCCAATATAAACCTGCATTTCCCATGGCTAACCCACCTTATCTGTACAACCTTGGACACTACTGGCAATTTAGCATGGTTAACCAGCACATCATTGGACTGTGGGAGGAAACAGGAGCACCAGACGGAAACCCAAGTGGACATGGGGGGAATGGGCAAACTCCACACAGATAGTTACCCAAGGGTTGAGTGGAATCCCAGTTTCTGGCACGGTGAGACAGCGATCCTAACCACCGAGCTACCGTGCCACCCCATGGTGTGTGGTGAAATCCTGTCTCCACGCACCTCCGGTCAAGCAGAATTTCGTATTGGCTCTTGGGTTCTGAATCTTCCTCAAGAGCCCATGCCTCAAAACCAGAATGAGCACATGGGAACGCCCAAAGTGTCTTTCTATGCGGAATGAAGTTGTTTCCTGGATGGGCTGTTACTACACAGCATCCACTTTTCCTTCATCCATCATCCAGACACACCATGGTGTGCTTATTTACCATTGGACAATGGGGATCTCCAGTGGAGGTCTTTCTACACTGGAGACCTCCCACTTTCATCAGTAGGTTGGGGTAGGGGGCATTGCACACAGCTGTGCCATGTAACGGAGGTGGTGATGGTTCACAGACTGCCAGATTAAGTGTTTATTTTGTGGCGATGTGGAATCCATGGTCCGTGTATATATTGGTTGTGGGCAATTGGCGCTGCTTTTTAGTTGTTTACAAAACTCTTTTGTCATGCTTTTGATTGCATTTCAAGCAGCACACTCCTGAACTTTGGGCATCCGGTGCAGAAGGGAGCAGGCAGATCGGAGCACATCCTTGTGGGACTGCTGACTAAGCTGGCCATTGGCAGATCCAGGCAGCAGGCTGTGAAGGGGGTCAACCCTGCCGACTGCCTGCCCTTCTTCCCGACAATGGTTGTATCAGGGTTTCTTTGGGGAGGAAACATGCATTGTCCACCACTACTCTTAATGCCTTTAGAGAGGGGGGTAGAGTGCTTTTCTTCCCCCTCCAACTCCATTTTAATTTCATTTCCTCCTACTCTGCCTACCTTCCCCTCACCTCTGAAGGTCAATGTTGCCCTTTACAGGATTTGCATGTAAATTAACTAATGGGACAACATGGGTGATTTATCGGTGGTGGTTAAGAGATGAAAATAAAAACCATAGGTCATTTAGTGATGTAGAAAAAAAGTTTGGTTGTGTGTTAAAAAAACCGTAAAATTAATAAACAGCAACCTGAGGATAATCAGAAATGCTCTGAAATTATCCTCTGCATGCAATGACATCATAACTTGCAGATAAAAAGTGGCCTTCCCAACTGAAACAAATTATTAACTATCTATTAGACTCTAGGATTCTTGTTTTGCAGTAATAGTGTCTCCACCTCTAAGCTAGGAGGCTTGGGTTCAAATCCCACCTTCACCATACATGAATAGTAACATCTTCGAGCAGGTTGATGAGGAAAATATCTAACTGACTTTACTCTGATGTCAATGGGCAGAGGGCCAGAGTAAATGGGACAGTGAGAAACTTAACAGCAAATTCAGCATCTTAGATCTGCAGTTAAAATCTGCCTCTTGTGCTTAACAAGCTCTGATTGCAAACCATGAAACACAAAGTAATGTGTCTGATGAAATGAAGGTGAAGCAGCCCAGATTAGGTTACCAGTTCTCATTGGGATGAAGACAGGCATAGGGATGTGACATGGTGGATTGGTGGCACAACAGGTCTGATCAGGAATGGTATGAACACCTTTTAAGAAAAAAGAATATGTGCTAGTCATTGGCTTCACATAATCCACATTTTTTATCATTTATTTTATTCTTAATTTGACTGTTAAGTAAACACATGTTCTGCTTGATACAGAGTAGAAGTAAAATATATAATGAGCTGTACCTGACTCTGCACTTCCTACTACTGGAGATTATACAGAGGGGAAGCCCACAGTACATACCCATGAGACTGATGTCAAAATGGAATACACGGTAGGTTTCTTCTTTGCACCACTTAAACAAAAGGGTGTCAGTTTAGGCAGAGTTAGGAGTTTGTTGTTCTGTGGTTTGAATCATAACTTGTCATAATCAGCAAGAATGATCAGAACCTGAATCATAATCATCAATGATTCTGCAATTCACACATTTGCAGAAACATTGTGGTCTCAGAGATCATGGATGTCAGTATTGGAGAGTGCAATTTCCTCACTAGGGTCTTCCCTAAAAGTCACTATCTCACTACTCCAAGTTAAAATTGTTCCCAACGTTTGTGCAACATACCTGATCTGTGAGTGCATGATATTGACAGGACAACGATAGTTTTATATTTGAGGTGAGCAAACATTGAAAGGCTTTTGGATTAAATTAATCCAGACTTGACTTTTGGTTATCAAAAACATACAGCTTGCAAAGCTTTTTTTGGCAGTTTGCAGAAGAGCTGGCCAAGACTAAATGCAAGAACAGTTTCTTCTTGAGGAAGGGATTCATTCAGAACAGTTAGGAGTACCTCATTGGTAGGGTGTTATTTTGAAAATTCCAAACCTGAAGTATTTGGTTGGTACTCTGAGAGGCTATTTGAAGGTTTGAAAATTTAAGCTCAGTTGTATAAGTAATCAAGGAATGAGCTATCAAGCTCTCAGCGACTGGAATTTATCCAATGAGATCCAGCACTGATGTTCTTCAACTTGTTGAGCCCCAAAATTGAAATTATTTTTTCATAAATAATATAAAAAATAGCCTCAATTTATCTGTTTATTGGTGAAGTTGTTTCTAGATTGTTTTTAAAATGTTGTATTAGCCATCCGTAAGACACAGCATGTTTTAAAGATGGTATTGTAAAGACATATCTAAACATTGATTTTCTTTATGAATCAAGTATTGTCACCAGCAGTATCTTTCTGCATCCTCGGAATTTCATATTTTGTATTCTCTCAGTGCTAGGTACCCAGAGTTTACAACAATGTTGCAATGAGTGACATACTGGCACAGCACTGAAAATCTTTGACAGATGTTTAATTGTTGAATAGTTGGACTCAGGGTTATGCCTATGAGCCACTTGACTGGAAATTCTTGATTTTGGGATGTCAACAATGAACAGATGGCAACTAGTTATCGCATACTTCAGCAAAAGAAGGAGAAATTAGTTAGCTGCATTTCTCTTGTGATCCAAGCCAACGTTACTACTGGATAAGTCAGATCCCATGCTTGATAAGAGTTTTTTTTCATTTGGCAAGGTGGTTTTTCACTGGAATATAAGCACCCAATATTGCAGATTTGGTTTTAACAATAAAACAAAAGTTCATCACATAAAAGAAAAAAAAAACCCAAGTTACTTATATATAACATAATTTTAAAGATTATAAAATATGTGACAGAACAGAATCTCATCTATCCTAACACCGTCATTATACTATACCCATCTGTATCACATTCATTGTTTAACTTAACCATTCCTTTCTTTTTTTTATTCCTGAGAGCTTGATACCTCATTCTTTGAGTATTTATACAACTGAGCTTAAACTTTCAAAACTTCAAATAACTCAGGATTCTCACCAAAAAGCTTAGGTCTGGAATTTTCAAAATAAAACCCTGCCACTGAGGGTGCCTATTTCCTACCTGTTCTTGCATTTAGTCTCAGCCAGGTCTTCTGCAAACGCCAACAAAAACTTTTAAATCTGTGGGTTTGTGATAACCAAAAATAAAGTCTTGGTTCTTCTAATCCAAAAGCAAACTAATGCCTTTCAGTGATAATGGGAACTGCAGATGCTGGAGAATCCAAGATAACAAAGTGTGGAGCTGGATGAACACAGCAGGCCAAGCAGCATCTCAGGAGCACAAAAGCTGACGTTTCGGGCCTCGACCCTTCATCAGAGAGGGGGATGGGGAGAGGGAACTGGAATAAATAGGGAGAGAGGGGGAGGCGGACCGAAGATGGAGAGAAAACAAGATAGGTAGAGAGGATCAGTGTTTTCTTCCCTTAATATAAAACTCTTACATTACAAGCAAGCTCACATAATCATTGAGGGAGTAGCCCGGACAGCTGAAGTACTGTTTTAAAATTATGGTTCCAGTAAGACTGACAAGTTAATTATTAGACCCCCTATGCATATACACCAAAACCCACAAACCACTAGTTCAAAATCCAAACTCTAAAGTAAATGATATCAGTATATATAAACCATGTAAATTACGTTACACTCCGGCAAATCTTTAAGTCGCTGCTTGTAAAGCAGCATTTACGTGCCTGCAAGTAGGCACTTTCTCTTCTTCCCCAGTTAAGTGTGGAGCGTAAGCATGAGCACTTATTAACACAAGAAGCAGAAAACATAATCTATGCCGTATTATACCCACCCAATATGGAGTCTGTGTATAAACTTTCTAATGACCATATTAAATGTAGTTTTAACCATAATTTAAATTGACAGAATATTGAGTTAATTCAATTATAGTTGTGCACACTGCTTTCCTGAATTTCTTTTCTGCACTTCATCCCACTGAATGATTTTACCAAGTATAGCATAGGATCATTCGTCTTAAAAGACTTGGTATATTATTTCCCACTGTGGAAATATTTCACATGGGGGATGGTATTTCCTATATAGTCTACATAGGCATCACAATCATAACTATTATTTATTACTATTTATCGTCTGCACCCAGTTATGCCTACCTCTTTATGGGATATGTGAACAATCCTTGTTGCAGTTGATCACTGGCCCTCTCCCACAACTCTTTCTGCAGTACATCAAGGGCTGCTTCAGTGCCGTTTTGTGCTCCTGCCAAGGCCCTAAAAATTTCATTCATTTAGCCTCCAATTTCCACACTTCTATAACTTTCACATCATCCATTTCTAACACTTCCGTTCCTTTCCTCAACCTCTCTGTCTCCGTTTTGGGGAATAAACTGTCCACTGCCATCCACTACAAAACCACTGATTCCCATAGCTACTTTCACTACAGCACATCACATCCCACATCCTGCAAGGACTCCAACCCATTCTCCCAGCTCCTTTGGCTATGGCACTTCTTTTCGGATGAGGTCACCTTCCAAAACAGTGCTGCTGACATGGCTTTCTTCTGCCATGACCATGGTTTCCCACCCACTGTGGTTGACAGGGCTCTCACCTGTGACCTATCACCCATGCTTCTGCCCTTGCCCCTTCCCATCACTCAAAACAGGATGCTTGGGGCCCCCTTTTCCAAACTTTTCATCCCATCAGCCTATGTATTTAAAGGGTCATTCTCCACCAGTTCAGACATCTCCAGCAGAATGCCAACACCAAACACATCTTCCCCTCATTGTCCCCGTCTGCATTTTGCTAGAATCATTCATTCTGGCACACCCTAGTCCACTCCACAACCACCAACACCACCATCCTCTCTCCAAGGCACCTTCCCATGTAACCGTAGAAAGTGCACCACCTGCCTTTTCACCTCCTTCCTACCCAACATCCAAGAACCTAAACAGTCTTTCCAGGTGAAACAGCATTTCACTGTACCTTCTCCAATTTTGTGTATTGTATTTGCTGCATCCAATACGGTCTACTCTACGTTGGAGAAACCAAATGCAGACAGGGTGACTGTTTTGCAGAAGATTTCAGGTCTGTGTGCAAGCAGGACCCAGGCCTTCCTGTAGCTGGTCATTTTTACACAGCATCCTGCTCGCATGCCCGCATGTCAGTCCTCGGCATGCTGCAGTGTTCCAGTGAATCACAGTGCAAACTGGAGGAACATCTCATCTTCAGACTAAGTTCTCTACAGTCTTCTGGGCTCAATATTGGGCTCAACACCTTTAACATGTGAGCCATTTCTTCCTTTTCATTTAGCTTGTTAACATATCCTCCCCTCCCCCATCTCAGTTACTGTCCTTTCAAGTCTGGCAGGTAGACACACTATTGTCCTGCTATCTCACATTCTGATCACTTAATCTAAATTATGAACATCTTTTCTCCACCAGCACCCTACATCCACTGCCCCACACCACCCTCCTGCCCCACTAGAACATAAATGCTGTTCCCTCCACACTTCACTTCAGCTCTGATGAAGAGTCATCTAGACTCAAACATTATCTTGCTCTCTCTCCAACATTTATTATTTTCAGTACTTCACCCAGCAATGTTCCCTCTAAACTGAAAATGTGTATGGCTGAGCAGCTAATGTGAAGAAGCTCCACAGGCCACTAACAAAGTTATCCTTTTTAAGATACCTTGCATAAAAACGTAAGTCTGCCACACATTGCTACGCACAACAGGAACAATTTCAATAGATTATTGATTGACAGCAGTTTCTGTTCCTGCCCTGATAGTGCTACCTCCAGAATCCATCTCGTCCTCCTTCTTACTCAGATGTTGTCTCTTGATGCCACCATGGGGTTTGCTTCTTCACTTACATACCATTCAGTTCTACCCTAATCCTAACCCATCACCTCTCAATTCCTCCAGTGTCAGACTACTTCTCCCGTTGTTGAGTGAGCCACAATGTTCCAGGAAAACATCAGGAAGACCAAAACTGTCTTCCTTAGCCTGACAAGAAATTCTGCTTGCCACCAATTCCATTTCATTTCTCAGCCAGTTTCTTAAGTTAAACTATTGTTTTCAGCAACTCAGTGACTGGACCCTGACCTGGGCTTCTGGTCTCATATTCTCGCAATCATAATATCTTCTTGTTCCATTTTAGTTGACGTTTCTCACCTCTGTCTCTAATCAAATATATTTGAATCTGAAACATTCAGTCATGCACGAACATAACTATTCCAACTCTTTCTTAACCAATCTCTTATCCTCCGCTCTCTGTACTCCAACACTCTCCTCCAATCACATTTAAAATTGGCTGTTTTCTTTCAAAGACACATTGGTTTCCTACATTTCAGATTTATAGTTCTTATTCTCATATTAAAGATACTGCATGGCTTCATCCCTAAAATAAATAAAGGATTCACATTTATATAGTGCTTTTCATGGCTTCAGTACTTCCGCAAGTACTTTACCCACAACTTTTTAATGTTTCACAGTTGCAAAGTAAGAAATTGGCTCTGTAACCCTCTAACTATAGCTGCAGAAATTTACCAAACATCCCCAGATACCACCTTCTAAACCCATGGCCACTTCCATCTGGGACAAGGGCAGCAGACATATGGGAACACCACTACCTTCAAGTGCCCCACACCACCCTGACTTGAAAATATATTGCCGTTCCTTCACTATCATTGGGCCAAAATCCTGGAATTCCCTCCCTGAAGACATCATGGGTCAACTCAAAGGAGGTGGACTGCAGCAGCTCAAGTAGGCAGCTAACTACTACATTCTCATTCTTCATACTACACAGGAATGGGCAATAGATGAAGGCTCAGCCAGCAATATCCATGTCCCACAAATGAATTTTAAAGAAAAGCCACTTGGACGTGCTCTTTCTGTTGCTCTACCACGGTTTTACTGCCTAGGTGCTAAACTCTGAAATTTTGCCTCTGAAGCAACACCACTGTGCCTCCCACCACGCCCAAACTGACCTCTCTACCACTCTCTCGTCCTTCAAGACCCAACCTCCTATCCCCTACACTCCGTAAACCTGTGCTCATCCAACACTCTCCTCCCATCACATCTAAAATTGGCTGTTTTCTTTCACCGATACATTGGTCACCTATACTTCAAATTTAAAATTCTTATTCTCATTTTTAAGATTCTGCACAGTCTCACCTCTCGATTTGAAGGAGTCTATAAATTCCCCTACAGTGCAGAGAAAATGAGGATAATATTGAATGCATAATTACTTTCTCTTTACTGCACTTATAGAATTTTGGAAAAAAAATTGATTTAGAATGCCACTGGAATTTATGCCACTGCCTGGTAGCCAATTAGATATCCAGACAAATTGTATTATGTGTGAGGATGCTGTCCTCTGGAAAAGCGACCTTGACTACATAATCAAGTGGACACTATTTGTAGGTTTGGTTATTATATCTGGTATTGAAACATATGCAACAGTTTATTTAAATTGAATTTTAAGAAAAATCTGCAAAATATACTGCAAATGTTTCTGCAGCTTGACAACGCTAGATCATTTAAAATGGTGCACTTTGAGTTGCATAATACAGACTGTTATCTATTTCGTATTTCCTAACAATAGAAAGCTTTATTTTTTAATTCCAGGCTCTCCTACAAAACAATCGGTAACTAACAATACTGTTCTATTTTCAGTTATAAACAGTGCTGCCAATTTCTGGCCTCAGAAACTGTCTTGCTGTTTGCAGTGGTGCCTGACTTCTATGGCTACATTGGTGAAAATGCAAGAGTAAATAATATGATAGATTTGGCCACAGGAGACCCTGACTTTGTCATTAAGATTTTGCAAATTGTCCAGGACAGAAACCGCCAAGAAGTAAGTGCTGGTTTAAGTGGCGCTCTTACAGTGTTAGCCAATGTTTAGATGACATAACTTTTGAAAGCTGTAAACATATAGATAGTGGTAATTTCCCCCGTTCTTTCTCAATCCTAATTAAACACCACCATTTCGCAGTGTTCTGTGTTAAACATTTTTTTCTGCTATGATATTTTTCTTTCAGCCACACATTTATGCAAGATTAGTTTTTCACGTGCATGACAAAGGAGGATGGGGGGAAATTAGAAGGCAAGTCACTCTGAGACTATCTAACCTACCTCTTAATAGTCAACTCAGACATCCTATCGACATAGCTTTTGAAGAACCTTACAGTTTTCGGGGGCATTCTTCGATCCGGTTCTTCTTTGCAGGTGGTCATACTGGCAAAATGTTGCCACATGGAGTCCATTAGTACTTGGCCCTTCTTGCTGAGTAATACATAGAACAGTGAGATACAAATTATTAACCACTGTCTCCTGATGCTCAAATTATCGCAATAGAAGCAAGGTGCTTGAAGATACTATGAAAGGTCTTTTCAAATGCACACATAAATAAACAAGAGAAAGTAAATTGCACTTATGTAAGGAGAGAGGTGCACATTGGAGAAGTCACAACCTTACTTACTTTTGGTGTTTTATTATATCTATGTGAATTCTGATTATCTCATACTTTCTGTAGTATCTAGCTAACTTTCATGAAACCGTAATCCTTTGGATATTGAAGGACCATCTCAGTTTGCTTTAATTCTCAAGACAGATGCAAAAAGAATCTTAGAACAGGCTTCAAAGCTTGTTATCCAGAAAGTACATGAATTCCACTGTCACAAGAGGACTCCCTATGGCAAGAACAAATGGGCACGCCAGTTTTCTTTTACACTGCAGGTAAGTAAGAAGGTGTGTAAGCCAGAGGTGCAGTTATAAAATGTCACTGAAAAACATGGTTCTAATGGTTTGGAAGGAATGCGCCCTTGCTTTGTTCAGTATTTGTGGAATGGTGTTAAGACATTGAAGCAATAAACCAAAATGTGTTGAATAGCAATATCCAATGGCATTTTTTGAAATGACTAGCTAAAAAACGTTTAGAATATATTGAAAGCACATGAAATACTGTAGGAAAGAATATAGAAGCATAGCTTTTTAAAAAAAAGAATCCAGAGTTGAATCTTACTTTTTTTTGTGTTGCCTAAATGCCAATTGCATTGAGTTTTTGAAGGGTTTTAGCCACAAGGCCAATTGAGTCTTACTAAACTTACCTCATAAATAGCCTACCTTGCCCTATGGTACCCATAGTCTGATTGTATCCCCAACTTAGAATATGTGTTTCCCCCTGAATAGCTCAACACTGCCTGTACGTCCCAAAATTTACTGGCATCACTGGCATCTGTACCATCTTTAAAAGGCTGTTGTGCACCCAGACAAGCACTGTCAGCCAGAGCACAGGTATTTGCCCCAGACATGGCAGACAAGGGGAAATTTGTTGCCCTACTTTGCAAGCAGGAACCTGGAGATTCTTGTCAATGTGGTGGTGCATAACCAGGCATTCTCTTCCCCCAGGAGTAGCAGAAGAAGCTATGATTCCTGGTCTGAGGTTGCTACCAGGGTCAGTGCAGTTTTAGCCATCTGGGGGAGTGAAACAATGTAAGAAGAAAGTCAATGCCCATGTCCACTCTGCCAGTATTAGTGCCACCATCAGCTCTCTGGTACCTCTCACTTACTAAATCAACCTCAGAGCAACTCTCATGATCTATTGTTCTCACTAAAACCTGCAATGTCTTCCACACTCACCCTTAACCACCCCCTAAAGCCACTAACCCTGTGTGCCCTCTGTGTTGCCAACAAACTTAGTCAGGACATTTCCCCATCTGTGCCACTCACGTTCAACACCCTTAAAACTTATTACTTAATTTCCAGGAAGAAAACAGCCAACAATAGTGCAGAAAGAGTCAAGTTGGGTGGTGTCTGACATCCAGCTCCATGCTCCTTTATGTGGAAAGCATCTGACTCACCTTGACCGGCATTGCCACCACACCCCTGAGTACCATAGGTGCAATATCTTTCAAAAGGCATATCTTTCTAGATCCTAATCAGCCTTGCTCCTGGACACAGCCTTTTTCATCTTTACTTGCACCAACACTTTTCACTTTAGCTGACTTACACCTACAGCCAGTCTACTCTCTCTGCTGAAAAGCAAAACTTTTCATCCAAGAAAAAATTAACAAACAGTGAAATTCGCAGCTGACCTCGAAAAACCTGTGTAGGAGACCTCGCAGCAGGGGGGCAGATAAGTGGCTTTTTAAAGTGTAACCTTACTATTTTTTAGTAACAGGAACAAAAACAAAGTTGCTGGAAAAGCTCAGCAGGTCTGGCGGCATCTGTGGAAGAGAAAACAGAGTTAACGTTTCCGTAAGACCAGAAGATCATAAGACATAGGAGTGGAAGTAAGGCCATTCAGCCCATTGAGTCCACTCCGCCATTTATATCATGGCTGATGGGTATTTCAACTCCACTTCCCTGCACTCTCCCCGTAGCCCTTGATTCCTTGTGAGATCAAGAATTTGTCGATCTCTGCCTTGAAGACATTTAACGTCCCAGTCTCCACCGCGCTCAGTGGCAATGAATTCCACAAGCCTACCACTCTCTGGCTGAAGAAGTGTCTCCTCATTTCCATTTTAAATTTACCCCCTCTAATTCTAAGGTTGTGCCCATGGGTCCTAGTCTCCCCACCTAATGGAAACAACTTCCCAGTGTCCACCCTTTCTAAGCCATACATTATCTTGTAAGTTTTTATTAGATCTCCCCTCAACCTTCTAAACTCTAATGAATACAATCCCAGGATCCTCAGCCGTTCATTGTACGTTAAACCTACCATTCCAGGGATCATCCGTGCGAATCTCCGCTGGACATGCTCCAGTGCCAGTTTGTCCTTCCTGAGGTGTGGGGCCCAAAATTGGACACAGTATTCTAAATGGGACCTAACTAGAGCATTAAAAATATTCCAACCCTCTTGAGATAAACGAAAACATTACATTCGCTTTCTTAATCACGGACTCTACCTGCAAGTTAACCTTTAGAGAATCCTGGACCAACACTCCTAGATCCCTTTGTACTTCTGCTTTACGAATTTTCTCATCGTTTAGAAAATAGCCCATGCCTGTGTTCTTTTTTCCAAAGTACAAAACCTCGCATTTGCTCACGTTGAATTTCATCAGCCATTTCCTGGACCACTCTCCTAAACTGTCTAAATCTTTCTGCAGCCTCCCCACCTTCTCAGTACTACCTGCCTGTCCACCTGTCTTCGTATCATCGGCAAACTTCACCAGAATGCTCCCAGTCCCTTCATCCAGATCTTTAATATATAAAGTGAACAGCTGCAGCTCCAAAACTGAACCCTGCGGGACACCACTCGTCACCGGTTGCCATTCCGATAAAGAGCCTTTTATCCCAAATCTCTGCCATCTGTCAGACAGCCAATCCTCAATCAAGCCAGTAGCTCACCTTGAACACATTGGCCCTCACCTTACTCAGCAGCCTCCCGTGAGGCACCTTATTGAAGGCCTTTTGGAAGTCTAGATAGGTAATATCCACTGGGTTTCCCTGGTCTAACCTACTTGTTACCTCTTCAAAGAATTCTAACAGGTTTGTCAGTCATGACCTCCCCTTACTAAATCCATGCTGACTTGTTCTAATCTGACCCTGCACTTCCAGGAATTTAGAAATCTCATCCTTAACAATGGATTCTGGAATTTTACCAACAACCAAGTTTAGGCTAATCAGCCTATAATTTTCCATCTTTTGCCTTGATCCTTTATTAAACAAGGGGGTTACAACAGCCATTTTAGAATCATCTGGGACTTATCCTGACTCCAGTGAGTTTTGAAAGATCACAACCAAAGCCTCTGCTATTTCCTCAGCCACCTCCCTCAGAACTCTAGGATGTAGCCCATCGGGGCCAGGAGATTTATCAATTTTTAGACCTTTTAGCTTTTCTAGCACTTTCTCTTTTGTAATGCCTACCATACTCAACTCTGCCCCCTGACTCTCCCTAATTGTTGGCATAATACTCATGTCTTCCACTGTGAAGACTGATGCAAAGTACTTCTTAAGTTCGTCAGCTATTTCCTTATCTCCCATCACTAGCCTTCCAGCATCAATTTGGAGCAGCCCAGTATCTACTTTTGCCTCTCGTTTGTTTCTTATGTATTGAAAGAAACTTTTACTTCGGGTCCAGTGCCCCATCCTCAGAACCCTTCCTCGGGTCACCGGACCCAAAACATTAACTCTGTTTTCTCCTCCATAGATGCTGCTAGACCTGCTGAGCTTTTCCAGCAACTTTGTTTTTGTTCCTGATTTGCAGCATCCGCAGTTCTTTTGGCTTTTGTTTTTTTTTAAATAAATCTACAATAGCTAAGTACAGTTGGTGCCTTTTTGGTTACATGTTTAATTAAGCTCTGTCTCATGATTAAACATTAAAAATATAAAACAAAGGTACTAAGTTAGCCCTTGGCAGTGTTTTTAGAGCAGTAAAACTGCGCTGTTTTCTGGGTCTGTAGATTGTTAAGGTGCAAGGATGGCCTTTAGTAGAATAATGAGTCAGACATGGGAGATTGGGGACAGTTTCCATGTTACTGATGATTATGGCTGCACAAAGTATGTTTTGTTGCAAATCCTATAGGATCACATGGATCAGTTGGAGCAGCAGTTAGAGGCAATGAGGAATTTACAGGAGCTGGAGGTGTGATGGATGGCAGTTGTAGGAAGGGAGTCAAACCGAAGATACAGTCAGGTAGGCAGGTAACCTGCAAAAAATGGTAGGAGAAGGAGGCAGGTCGTGCAGGGATCTCCTGTGGCTATCACCATCTCAAACATGCATGCTGTTTTGGAGAATGTAGGGGCTGATGGACTGAGGATAATGTAGCACTGGCAGCCAGGCTTCTCTACTGAGGCTAGCTCTAATGTAACGAGGAGTACATCAGGTTCCAAGTGATCGATTGTGATGCAGAGTCTCTAGTCAGAGGCACAGACAAATGTTCCTGCAACCAACAGTGAGACACCAGAATAGTGTCAGGATCAAGGATATCTTGGAGAAGGTGCGGAATATACTCAAAGGGTTCAGGGACCAGCGGTAGGTTATTGTATCCATTGGAACTAATGACACAGGAAGAGAAAAGGATGAGATTCTAAGGAGAGAAGATGGGAAGTTAGGTAGGAATTTAAAAAGGAGGTCCTTGAGGACAATAATGTCTGGATTACTCCTGGTGCCAAGAGCTAGTGAGGGTAGGAACAGGAGATAGAGCAAATGAATGCATTGCAAGGGAGAAGGATTCACATTTTTGGGTCATTGAAATCTCTTCTCAGGTAGAAGAGATGTGTGTAAGAAGGTTGGATAGAATCTGAATTGGAAGGGGATTAATACACTGGTGAGGAGATTTGCTTGAGCTGCTCAGGAGGATTTAAGCCAGTAAGAGCAAGGTGGGACCCAGGGAAAGAGATCTGTCTGAGACCGACGCAGTTGGGGAAAGGAACAAGGCAAACAATCAGCGCAGGCAGGAACAAAGCAGAAAACGAGCTAGGACTGATAAATTAAACTGCATTTATTTCAATGCAAGAGGCCTAACAGTAAGGCAGATGAACTTAGGGCATAGTTGGGAATAATGGGCTGGGATAACACAGCAATTATAGAAACACGACTCAAGGATGAACAGGACTGGCAGCTTAATGTTCCAGGGTATAGATGCTATATGAAGGATAGAAAGAGGGGTAAGAGAGAAGGGAGAGTGGTGTTTCTGATTAGGGACAACATTTCACTGTACTTAGGGAGGAATTTGCTAGGAATATGCCCAGGGAAGTTATTTGCGTGGAACTGAGAAATAAGAAAGGGATTGGTGATAATGGGAACTGCAGATGCTGGAGAATCCAAGATAATAAAGTGTGAAGCTAGATGAACACAGCAGGCCCAGCAGCATCTCAGGAGCACAATGAAGGGTCTAGGCCTGAAACGTCAGCTTTTGTGCTCCTGAGATGCTGCTTGGCTGTGTTCATCCAGCTTCACACTTTATTATCTATAATAAGAAAGGGATGATCACCTTATTGCTATTGTACTACAGGCTGCCCAGTAGACAGTTGGAAACTGAGAAACAAATATCTAAGGAGAACTGAGTTAACTCTAAGGATAATAGCATGGTTATGGTAGGGGATTTTAACTTTTCAAACAGACTCGGATTGCCATAGTGTTAAGGGCTTGGACGGAAAGGAATTTGCTAAGTATGTACAAGGAAAGTTTCTGATTCACTATGTGGATGTACCTACCGGAGAAGGTGCAAAACCTGACTGATCTTGGGAAATAAGGTGGGCCAGGTGACTGAGGTCTCACTGGAGAGCACTTTGAGGCCAGTGGCCAAAATTCCATTAATTTTAAAATAGTAATGGAAAAGGGTAGACCAGATCTGAAAGTTAAAGGGGAGGTGATGGTCTAGTGGTATTATTGCTGGATTGTTAATCCTGATAATACTCTGGGGACCTGAGTTTGCATCCTGCCACATCAGATGGTGGAATTTGAATTGGAATTTAAAAAAACTGGAATTAAGAGTCTAATGATGACTATGAATCAATTGTCAGGAAAAACCCATCTGGTTCACTAATGTCCTTTAGGGAATGAAACTGCCATCCTTACCTAGTCTGGCCTACATGTCACTCTGGACCCACAGCAATGTGGTTGACTCTTAACTGCCCTCTAGGCTATTGGGGATGGGCAATAAATGCTGTCTAGCCAACGACCTCATCCCACGAATGAATAAAAAATAAATTTAGCAAGGTTAATTTTGACATTATTAGGCAAAAACCTTTGGAACTGGGGGCAGATGTTTGCAGGTAAAGGGATGGCTGGAAAATGGGAAGCCTTCAAAAATGAGATAACGAAATCCAGTCTCAGTATGTTCCTGTTTGGGTGAAGGGTAAGGCTGGTAGGTGTAAGGGATGCTGGATAACTAGAGCAATTTAGGTTTTGGTCAAAAAAAAGAAGGAAGCATATGTCAGGTATATACAGCAGAGATTGAGTGATTCCCTAGAAGAGTATAAAGATAGTAGGAGTATACTTAAAAGGTAAATCAGTAGGGCAAAAAGGGACACAAAATACCTTTGGCATTTGGGTTAAGGAGAATACAAAGGGTTTCTACAAATACATTAAAGACAAAAGGGTAACTGGGGAGAGAACAGGGCCCCTTAAAGATCAGCAACGTCACCTTTGTGTGGAAACGCAGAATATGGAGGAGACTGTAAATAAGTTTTACATCAGTGTTTTCTGTGGAGAAGGTTATGGAAGATTATAGGACATGTGAAAATAGATAGCAACATCTTTAAAAATGTCCATATTACAGAGAAGGTAGTGCTGGATGGCTTAAAATGCATAAAGGTGGATAAATCCCCAGGACCTGATCAAGTGTACCCTAGAACTCTGGGGGAAGCTAGAGAAGTGATTGCTGGGCCCCTTGCTGAGATATTTGTATCATCGATAGGCACAGGTCAGGTGCCAGAAGACTGGAGGTTGGCTAACGTGGTGCCACTATTTAATAAAGGTGGTAAGGAAAAGCTGGGGAACAATAGACCGATGACAGCCTGACAACAGTGGTGGGCAAGTTGTTGGAGGGAATCCTGAGGAACAGGATTTACAAGTATTTGGAAAGGCAAAGACTGATTAAGGATAGTAACATGGCTTTGTATGTGGGAAATCATGTCTCACTAACTTAATTGAGTTTTTTGAAGGAGTGGCAAAGAGGATGATGAGGGCAGAGCAGCGGACATGATCCATATGGATTTCGGTAAGACATTCGGCAAGGTTCCTCATAGTAGACAGGTTAGCAAGGTTAGATCACGTGGGGTATTAGCCATTTGAATACAGAACTGGCTTGAAGGTAGGAGACAGAGGGTGGTGGTAAAGGGTTGCATTTCAGACTAGAGGCCTGTGACCAGCAGTTTGCCACAAGGATTAGTGCTGGGCCCACTGCTTTTTGTCATTTATGTAAATGATTTGCAAGTGAACATAGGGGATATGGTTAATAAGTTCGCAAAAGATACCAAAATTAGAGGTGTGTGGACAGTGAAGAGGGCTACTTCAGGAATTATACACTTAATGCTGAGTTCCTGGGGCAACAAAGGTACCTTTGTTGCTGAACAAAGAGACTTTTGGGGTGCAGGTTCATAGTTACTTAAAAGTGGAGTTTCAGTTTGATAGGATGGTGAAGTTTGTTTTAGATATGCTTGGTTTTATTGGTAAATGCACTGAGTATTGCAGTTGGGAGTTCACATTGAGGCTGTACAGGACATTGGTTCGGCCACTTTTGGAGTACTGTGCGTAATTCTGGTCTCCATGCTACAGGAAGGATGCTGTGAAACTTGAAAGAGTTCAGAAAAGATTTACAAGGATGTTGCCAGGGTTGGAGGCTTTGAGATATGCGGGAAGGCTAAATAGGCTGGGGCTATTTTCCCCGGAGAATCAGAGGCTGAGAGGTAATCATAGAAAGGTTAAATTAATCATGAGGGGCATGGATAGGGTAAATCGACAAGGTCTTTTCCCCGGGGTGGAGGAGTCCAAAACTACAAGGCATACATTTAAGGTGAGACAGGAAAGATTTAAAAGGGACCTAACAGGCAGCTTTTTCACACAGAGAGTAGTGTGTGTATGGAATGAGCTGCCAGGGGAAGTGGTGGAGGCTGGTACAATTCCAACATTTAAAATGCATCTGGATGGTTATCTGAATAGGAAGGGTTTAGAGGGATATGAGCCAAATGCTGGAAAATGGGACTAGATTAATTTAGGATATCTGGTCAGCATGGACGAGTTTATTTCCATGCTGTACGTTTTTATGACTCTATGACTCTATTCCTACCTCTTCTGACAACTGGCTGAAACCCAATTCCCCACCCTGTTTATTCTTCCCAAATGGTTTCTGTTTTCCGAACAATAAAAGGCTTTATTTCAATTTTTATAAATCTGAAGTCACAGCCAAGAAAATCAATTTCACAACCGCTTCCTCAGAAACCTCGATTGTACTTCCTGTCTAGCCAGAGGCAGTCCAAAAGGTATATACTTTGAAACCAGGTTAACATACTGCATAAATATTTTTACTTAGGCAAATCCATCCATCTAGAAAGGGAAAGCATCATATTGCTTCATCCTGCAGACAATAATATTGTCAAATTGACCTCTACAACACTTTTGCCTTACATTTTGAATGAGAATTCATGTTATTGAACAGAACTGTCAACAGTCTTCGTTAATCAGTTTCAAAGGTGAGATCTTTTCTTTAAGTCCTAACAGATCTAATAAGGATCAGTGTTATATTTATACAACGATGCGTACAGATTGGGCCATTCATCCTCCTGTTCCAGAAGGTAGTGATGATAAAGAGGGGAACTGGAAAAATAAAATTAACTTTCTCAATAATTTCTCTGTAGATGACATTATGATAAATTTGGATTACAAATGTAGTGGTTTCAAAATAATTCACTTTTCAAAGGAGATTTTTCACAAGAATATGCTTCTTTCCTCTACCGCAGGCCAACAAAATTGTGCCCAATAAATCAGTTGCACAATTCTTTCAAACAAGTGAAAATCTGCACCAAGGGTGAGTATAGGATAATTAATATCTTTTGCTGAGGATATGAGTTTTTGAGGCTTTGATATGAGGTTTTGAGTTTAACCACTGACTGTATTTGCCCATGCAATGGTCTTGTAGTTGATGGCTGTGAATCTTTGGATTGTTTTGCAGTGGGTGGCTGTGGATATTCATTCCTTGAGTACATTCAGGGCTGGGTGATAGACTTTTGTACAGTAAAGGAACAAAGGATTGATGGAATTAAGTGGAAAAATGGAGTTGAGGTCAAATACCAGCCTGAAGAGTGTGGCAGGCTTGAGACCCCCGTATGGCCTATTCCTGATTCAATCTCTAATGTTCATAGTGCATTGAGAGAATTTAGGAAAATGTGGAGAATTGAGTGATGTGCCGCTGAAACCCAAATTTGAATCTATCCCACACTGATAAGAAAAAAAATTTCAATGTTTAATATAAAAGCACTGGAAGTATGCTGCATCATCTGTGGAGAAAGAAACAAAGACAACATTTCATGTCTGTAACCCTTCGCCAAAATAGGTTCCAGTGACAGTTCACTTATTTGAAATGTCCACTCTGTTTATTTCTCCCAGATTTCCCTTGTCCTCCTGAATATTTCCAGCAGTGTCTGTCTTTTTTTTTACAGTTTCTAGTATCTGCCTTATTTTGCTTTGGTTTGGCTTTCAACATTAATCATAACTAGCTGAGCTAAGCTCATCTCCATATTGTTGATGAACTGAAGCTCATAAGGGTGGAGTGTTTATGTGATAATATCACTGTAATGTCGCTGGAGCAGTAATCCAGAGGCCCAAGCTAATGTTCTGGGAACATGGACATAAATCCCACTGAAGTAGCTGAATTTCAAATTAAGCTACTAAATCTGAACTTTGAAAGCTAGCCTCAGTAATTGGGAATACCGCTGATTGCCTTAATAATCCATCTGATTCATTAATGCCCTTTAAGAAAATCTGACATCCTTACCTTGTTTGGCCTGAGGCAATGTGGTTGATTCCTACCTACCCTCTGAATTAGCATGGTAACGTGACCCATTCGAAGGATGTTAGGGATGTGCAACAAATTCTCATCTTGCCAGCAACACCAACATTGCATGGAATAATAAAGATATATTTTATCACAAAAATGGAATATTTGCTTGATATGAAATGTGAGGGAGATTGCAGTGAACTAAGTAGAGGGACGAGGGACGTATTGTTTTGCCAAACTTCACATAGGAGTTCAATGTTAACAATGTGATAAGAACTTGGAATCTAACTGGGAGAATTTAATGCTGTCAGTGGGAAATTAAGACAAACAGTAAAAAATTCCATTCCAAAATGGATAAAACTTATGAAATTTGGCAAAATTTTAGACCAATGGGAGAAGTCAATGGGCTACAGTGTTGTAAAAGACTATAGCTTTAGGCAGGACTGTACAGACCACATTACAGACCATCAATAAACAATACAGTCTAAAGACCATTGTATTTGCTGTTTTGAACTGTCTGGTAGCCAATTGGTTATAATGGTGTCTCAACCAGCTAGATGGCAGTAGCTCAGAATCCCTTGCAATGGTATTTTCAAGAATGCATTATTACTTAATTGTGGATTTCAGTAAATGGTCAAGTGAGGCACTAATTACAAGTAAATTATTTCTTCATACCAAAGGATAGGAGGGAGTCAACAGAACATGCATTCTAACACGCTCATTCCTTAGCATGCGATTAAAAACCAGGAGTGTTGGAAATAGAAGGAGTAGAAATCATCGATGTCATTAGGATAACTTGCTAAGTTAGACTTTTAAGCATTATGTAATAATTGCAACATTGTTGTTAGCTATATTGTTTTTGATGCCACGCACACTTTGTCTTCTCTGCAGTATTCGGAATTTACCAGACAAAACCAACAAAAGAATATTAATAAAATCTCCTGATGAACCTCAGGTGACTTGTAAGATCCCAGGTATGGAAAAGAGTACTTGGACTCAGTTTGACATAAGCTTGTAATACATAGAATCTCACTAGACTAAATGATCTTTTTGCATGGATTAAGTATGTTTAAAAAGAAACATCAAATTCCATTAAAGTGAAGAGATAGTAAGAACTGCCGATGTGGAAGTCAGAGGTAACACGGTGTGGAGCTGGAGGAACGCAGCAGGCCAGGCAGCATCAGAGGAACAGGAAAGCTGACATTTCAGGTTGAACCCTTCTTCAGAAAAAGGGTCAGAAAAAAAGATTTCTGAAGAAGGGTCCCAATCCAAAACGTCAGCTTTCCTGCTCCTTTGATTGCCTGGCCTGCTGCATTCCTCCAGATCCACACTGTGTTATCTCCATTAAAGTGAATATCTGTTTATGCAAAAATTAAGTATCTTTTACCCTGAAAGAAATATTTGGAAGACACATTCATATTCTATGCATACTCATCAGTACAAAATTCCAAGGCATTATCTTACCTGTTTTCAGCTTTTAATATGTATGTACAAGTTCTTTATGATTGTATCATGTATTCAAAATGGTGAAGCCTGGATTTTCTTTCTTAAAACCATTAATAAGAGGAAAATAGCACAGTATGCTATTGATACAATTTTACTCCATCAAATGGCCATCAGAATTTCACACACAGCATATTGTAATAATGAATGAAATCTGATCTGAACCCACATGGTATATGTAAACAGGAACAAGTCAGAATTATCTCAATTTCCCCATTAGAGGCTTGGTTGCGCAACGCTACTGTAGTTGCATTGGTGGAAGCAACAGTGTGTCATCCCTAGCACAGATATTTGACAAAGGAGACTATTGGCGAAGAGCTTTATTATACATGCTTCAAGAGATTTTCTCCGACACTGGTTGTTTGTGGCCAGGAGCTTTGCAATTCCTCCAGATTATCTCACAAGGTGTAATTTGTGGAGTGAATGAATAATTTTCTGTATGGGCCCTTCACTTCCTTTGTTACAAAAATAAGGTGAACAAGGAAATGGAAGAGGGTAGACTGATGAAATGTAGAATCACAGAACACAATTGATTCAACAACGTTAATGACAGCCCATATAGTTCTCCATGTGCTCCTATCTGTGTTATATGCACTAGGTTTTTAGAATTCTGCTTCCCAATGCATCCACGTTCCCCTCCCCCTCATATACACTCCTGAAGACTTATGTCTGTGCCAACAGAATTACAGCCCATCTCAAAAAGGACCACAGGCTTAATAATAGTTGTTAAGTGACTAGAGCGTTGAAATGTTATTCCAGCACTGTGGAAAGCACAGTCACAGAAATCAATCAATAAATCAAAGTGGTGGATGTTCTATTTGGGTGGGCCTTACACTCTGTCTTCCTCAAAGGACCCTGCCAAGTGTCAAAAAAGGGAGCAAGCTTTCCTCAAGTAGCAGGATTACCAAGAGACTGGATGAAAGTTCTGAAACTTGTGTGAAAGCCTGAGTGAGGTCCCATTAAATCTTATCATAGTCATTGGGTCATACAACATAGAAACTAGCCCTTTGGCCCATCATATCAATACCAACCAATAAACACCAACCTACTCTAATCCTATTTACCTACACTTGGTCCATAGCCTGCTGTACCCTGGCATTTTTAGGGTTCATCCAGATAGTTCTTAAATGTTATGAGTGTATCTGCCTTCACCACTCTCTCAAGCAGAAAATTCCATATTTCTACTATTCTCTGGGTGAAAACATTCTTTCTTAGATCTCCTCTGAACCACTTAACCCTCTCAAACTTATGCCCTCTGATCTAGACACATCTGCCACACAGAAGACATTCTTACGATCTAATCTGTCTATACCTCTCATATTTTAGGGAAAATGACATTATTCTGTTATTCACAGTCAGTCTGTCCTACCAACCATGTGATTTTGCATGTGGATACTTGTTAACTAGGTAAGTGCTGTGTTATTCAGTAACAAACTCCATATACCTTGAAGAAGCAGATCATTGATTTGCATGAATTAGTTGAATAGTGGAATGCCCACTATTCTTGTTGGATGTCACCCATTTTAGGGGTTCTCAACTTCTTCAGTCAGACGTCCCTTCCCCCATCCAATATCACAAAACAAAAACCCATAAACCCTTTGTAACATGACACAATTAGTTTTACTTTTCAAAGTTTAGTTATACAATTCGTAATGCATACAAGTTTAAATTTTATTTTATATGAATCTTGCTTCTGGTGCTGAGCAACAACTCTGTCGATGTATTTAACTTTTACAACAGTATCTTTAAAAAGTACTGTTCATCCAGGCTCAGTTACATTTACACTAATAAATTGTTACTTGGGATCATAGAGTTTTGTGTAGGTCATGGGCTAATGTGAAAGATTGTGATGTGATGACAATATCAACAGGTTCATTATCCAAAGGTCTAGGCTAATGAGTACAAATTCCATCCTGGCAACTGGTGCACTTGAACATATGTTAGTTTTTAAAAATATAGAATTGAGACCTTGTCTGAATAATGATGACGTGAAACTACCATCAATTTTCGGGAAAACCCATCTGGTTCACTAATGTCCTTCAGGGAAGAGAATCTGCAATCCTCACCTGGTCTGGCCGACATGTGATTCCAGACCCACAGCAATGTGGGTCACTCTTGACTGCCTCTGATGTAGTCTGACAAGCAATTTAGTTCATGGGCAACAAATGCCGACCTAGCCAGCAACACCCACATCCCATGCAAGTCTAAAAGTAAAGGGGAGTAGGTTATAATTTTGTGATTGATAAACTGTCTCTGCGAATTCGTAGACTGTTACTGTGAGTTTAGTATTCTGTCCTAACATATTGTTGATCGACTGTCAGTTAGAGTTGTAGACTGTCACTATGTAGGAATCTGTCACACTGAGGATGTTGGAAGATAATGTGTAATGTCCATAACATCTCTCACTTCTCCTTTAGTCTACTATTGAATCAGACTGGTCACATCATCTGAGGTTCTACAATGTCTCCTTAACAGGAATGGATAGATGACCATGGATTACTGCAGTCAAGCAGTAGTTCCAGCTTAGACTAAATTGATATTGTACTGATGGTGGGAAGTACCTTGTGATGAGAAAGGTAAAACTCTATGCCCTGGCTCCTGTAACATTTGGAAATTGGAATTAAATTTACAGTAAATTGTCTATGCAACAGAGGCAGTGGAGATATTTAAACTTTTTGCAGGAAATCGCCCTTAAAGAAGACTTACCTGACATCCATCAGCATAGTACACAAGACCATAAAAGTATTAAAGATAGGGTCAGAACTAGGCCATTCAGCCCATTGAGTCTGCTCTACCATTCAAGTATGGTGGATATGTTTCTGAACCCGATTCTCCTGCCTTCTCCCTATAACACTTGATTGTCTTATTAATCAAAAACCTGTCTACTTCTGTCTTAAATATATTCAATGACTTGGCCTCCACAGCCTTCTGCAGTCATGAGTTCCATAGACTCACCACCCTCTGGCCGAAGACATTTCTCTTCATGCCAGTTCTAAAAGGTTACCCCTTCACTCTGAGGCTTTGCCCACAGTTCCTAGTCTCTCCTGTGAGTGAAAATATCTTTTCCACATCTACTCTGTCCAAGCATCTCACTATTCTCTAAAATTCAATGAAAGCCTCCATCCATCTTTCTAAACTCCATCAGGCACAGACCCAGAGTCCTTAACTGCTCAGCTCATGACAAGCCCTTCAACCCCAGGAAGATTCTTGTAAACCCCCTCTGGATGTCCCCTCCTCCAATGCCAGCACATTCTTCCTTAAATAACGGGCTCAAAACTGCTCCTAATATTCCAAATGCAGGCTGATCAATACATGCCTGCTCTTGTATTTTAGCCCTCTCATTTGCTGTCATAACTGCCAAACGAAACTGTGTGTTAATGTTAAGAGAATCCTGAAAAAGATCTCCCAAATCCCTTTGTGTTTCAAATTTCCAAAGTTTTTCCCCATTTAAAAAACAGTCTATGCCTCTATTCTTTCTACAAAAGTGCATAATCTCACATATTTCCCACATTGTATTCCAACTGTTACTTCTTTGTCCACTCTCCTAACCTGCCTTTCTGCAGACTTCCTGCTTCCTCAACACCACTTGTCCCTCCACCTACCTTTCTGTTATCTGCAAACTTAGCAACAATGTCCTCAATTCCTTTGTCCAGATTGTTACTGAATAATGTGAATAGTTGTGGACCCAACATTGACCTCTGCGGAACTCCACTAGTTCACCAGCTGCCACCCTGGAAAATACTCCTTTATCCCCATTCCCTGCCTTCTGCCAGTCAGCCAATCCTCTATCCATTGCTATTACCTTGCCTCTAACACCATGGGTGCCTATCTTAATTCACTTCCTCTGGTGCAGAACACTGTTAGAGTCCTTCTGGAAATCCAAATAGATCATATCCACTGGCTCTCCATTGTCTAACTTGCTCACTACCTCCACAAAAAACTAACAGATTTGACAGGCATGACTGCCCCTTGATGAAGCCATGCTGACTCAGCTCTTTTTTATCATTTCTTTCCAAGTATTCCACAGTCTCATCCTTCATAATGTACTCTAAAATCTTACCAATGCCTGAAGTCAGGCTAACCGCCCTGTAGTTTCCTTCTGCCTCACTTCCTTCTTAAACAGTGGTGTTACATTGGCTTCTTTCTAGTCCTCTGGGACCATCCCTGACTCCAGTGATTCCTGAAAGATTGCCACTAAGACCTGTGCAATCTCCTTACCTATCTCCTTCAGAACTCTGGGGTGTAGCCCATCTGGTCTGGGTAATTATCCATCTTCGAATCTTTTAGCTTCCCTCACACCTTCTTCTTAGTGATAGCCTATGCGGTCATGTTTGCCCTCTGACTCTTGAAGTTCTGGTATGCAGAATTCCCTAGAACCCAGAAAAGTCATTACAGAGAAAGCAATTAATATGCTGAAACCCCATTTTGGATGCGTTGATAGGTCTGGAGGATCCTTATAGCACAGCGCAGAAAGGATTTCACAAACGATCATTAACTGCTGCATTCTGCATAATTGTACATCTTCCAGATTAGGAGGAGAATGAGGACGTAGGTGAAGAAGAACCCTCTTCATCAACAAATCATTTGAAGGATGACCAGGAATGTGAAACAGAGTTTCTCAAAAACCTTTTGCAAGTGCTGGAGTCAAAAATGTCAGGAAATAGTCCGCAGTAATTCTCAATAAGGAACAATCATGGCTTTCATATTAGTCCATATGATACTAAAGTAGCTCCATGCAATAAACCTTTGACCCTTTCAGCAATAAGTGTGCTCTTCACTGTATTACCATAGAGAACAAGGGGCCACTTTATTCATTCTCATAATGCACAAATACATACTTGAGCTGACTATTTCCAGCTTCACAGAGAATGCCATGCAGTTTGTAAAGAACATCTGTTCCTAACCATTGAATTCAACATGAGCTCCTTCAATGTCAGGAGAATGACTTGGATGCTTCCGCTAATGCCTCCAGTGACTGAGGTGGCACTTGTCTCAGTGATATCGCTGACCCTGATTATTATCACCCAGCTGTGAATATCTTGTGCTTGCAAGGAGCACCGGGCCCATCTCTAAAGCTTCTTTGTATTGAAATCATCAAACTCAGTGCTATGTTGCTGCTCCAACATCAACCCAATCCAACTGGTAACTAGAACTATCATCATGAAATCTTTAAAGTTTGCAAAGCATTTCTTCAACTTAGACAAATAAATGAAAGAATATTTGTATCAATTGAAATGTATCACATTTGTCTGTGGTGAAGCAGCAATAACTTATTAACTTATTCTCTTTTCAACAAATTCAAAGCTGTAGGAGATTATATTCTTACTGCGCCACACACGATGGGCTGTATTATAAGTCTCCCAGATCCACTTGTTGCAGAGGTCAGAATGGAATTTGTCGGTAAGCAACTGATTAGACTTTTACCTAGATCTGTATAAAACTAGAATTATATTGAATACAGCGATCTCATCATTACTGGAGACTCAGCATTTTGAATAGAGGTTTATTATTTACACATTAGCCTCTGGGATGCAGATTTGAATCAACTGAGCGTGATGGAATAAAGGATTCTGTCAATGTTGCCACAAGGAACTGACTTTGGATGGTCTTGACCTAATGAGCATTAGGTCACATCATTAAGCTGCCCTATTTAGATCCATGCTAGGAAATTTTAAATCATCACCATTGATGAAAAAAAACAATCAATTCTGCTTCCATAAATTAAGATAATCTACTTAGATATCTACTTGAGATAATCAGCAAAAGAACCTGAGGAAAGAGGACTTTTTTTTAAACCTAGCAAATTGCTGTGATTTAGAAATCAGTAATGTAAGTGCATTGGCATTAGATTCAGCAATACCTTTTGTTGTGCACAGAAAGAAATAGGATTTGCAGGACTCTGGGGGGAAAATGGTATTAATTGGATCCTTCAGAAAGCTCAAACAAGCATAATGAGTTGCATAGCCTTCTGAACTGTGAAATAGGTTTTCACAGAAACAACTGAACCCATGTGGAAATTTCACTTCCACTGAATTTGGGACAACTAACTGTGTATATTATTTTTGTTGGAACTTTCAGATCACTGATTGAATACTAAGCTCAGCAATGCAAAGGTCTGTCTCTCCTCTCCAAATGGAGTTCTCAGGAACTCTTCCTGTGTTTCCCACAGTTGCAGATGTCAAGGTGTCCCAAGTGCCAGCTACAGCCTTTCGTACTAAAATAGCCTGTGATTTGGTTTGGTAGTCTAGTCCACATTCCCCACAACTTGCACTTATTCAATGGTACTGGTTTTCTAAAAGCTGCGACCCCATTTTTCACCCTAAAATGGGGCTCAGTTAATGTCCTGGGACAATGATGACTTCCTCCTTTTTCTTTCCATTCTTATGTTTGTCTGCTCTAACAGTAAATGCAGCCTGTAAGTCATATCAATGGCTGAATTCTCCCCTAAACAAGTTCGTTTAGAACTCTTTAATAACATGAATTTGATTTCTGAATAGATTAGGTAGAATCCTACAGGGTAGCCTTCACCCTTGCTGCGGCCACCTTCCTTCTCTCCAAAGCACCCGGTCATAGTTGAAACACAGAGTCAGGAAACTGACAAGCTGGCTGGAGCTGATATTTTCATTCCATGCCTGCATCATGTCTGTCCTGGTGGGACTCAAAAATTTTGTTGCTCCAATTCATAAGATACATGTTATTTTTCATAAATTTTCAATATATCAAACATCAAATTTGAAAAATAGATTTTCATCTACTTCTTTGTCTTTCCGTAATCAGAGACAAGTATTTTCACCAGTTAAATTAGTCACAGTTAAAGGCAGCCATGTGAATTTTATAGTTTACCTGCTATGATGTCAATTAAGTATTATCTGGAAGGAAAGACATGAAGTGAGTCATGGCCATAATAAGGAAGAGTAAAATTCTTATGTTTATAAAATTTCAAAACCCACCCGTTTCCTTCCTTGATTTTTGTAGAACCTAACCTAATATTTATGTACTATAGTCCTGATATCCACTAACAATAACTTCACAATTGCAATATTGGAAAATGGATTTTTTTTGTCAGATTAACCAGCCACCTTCTTTTATGATCGTGTTCAATCAATACATTAAGTCTTCATGATTCCTCACTAAGAGCTTATCCTGGCACTTGCATCTTCCATCAGCAACTTCATATTTATAGGCAGGGTGGCCTTGATCTTTCTGTTTGATTAAACTAACCACCTTACTGTTAAATACTTTATTTTATATAAACTAACATTGCTGTAACCAAATAATTGGATCCTTCTTGCACTGATAATTAGAATAATTCTAACAAATCTGACCAAAAAGTTAAGAACTACTATACTTCAAATAGTATTCACCATGAAACATTTTCAAGCTGCTTAGAGATTTGAGGAGTGCTAAGTAAGTAAATATATATTATTTTTCTTTGTATTTTGCAATATTTTAAATATGGACAATTTATTGTAGCTAACAACAGTTCAGAATTTGATGATCACAAACATTATATCTACATGGATCTGCGACAGCTGGAATGGGATGAAGCACAAAGCTACTGGAAACAAAAAATTGCGATGAGAGATCGGTAAATCTAACCGTAGCATTTTATTTATAATGTTTTGCAATATAACAAAAATGCTAATAAGAAAGAGTGCCTCAATCTTTTTCACAATTTCTAGCCAAGCAACTTTTGATCTCGGTGCTTTTGTGTATTGTATATTACAGCATTGCTGCAGTTCTGTGGTACATCAGAGAATATGGCTTCTCTTATTTATCTTTATTGCATTCATGTTGGTACTTCTATAATTAGTTTTGTTTTTCCTTCTGCATTTTTCTCTGTCAGCTTTTGTTTGTTTCTTTAGCTCCACTGTGCTGCTTTATTTTCACCTTCTACTTCTTTCATGTGAGCAGTTTAGGTCAAAGAAGATGTCAAGAGTTGCAGAGTGAAATCCTCGAAGGGCTTCCTTCCAAAAACCTTTTTCCTCATCACTCATGCTCATTCCTTCTCTTTGCTCATATCTTTGTACTTACTCTTCCCTTCCTTCAATACTCTCATTACTATTGCTTACCCTACTTACTCTCATTGCTGTTCCTCTCTGATCCACATACAGTACCAAATAACGGTGTCCTTTCATTGCTGTCATTCATACCACTGTTCACCCTGAAAACACTCCTCTTTTAAGCAGACGCCTCAATTTTACATGGCCGACGCTGACAGAACCCCGCCCACGGCCGACGACCTCATCGTTCCGCCCACAACCTCCACAGCCAGCAACCCCGGAGTAGACAGCCACACTGAGCCCTGCCGAATCTTCACCATCCCCGCAGACCTCCCACTGACTGAGGACGAACGGTCAGTCCTAAGCAAGGGGCTCACCGTTGTCCCCCTACAACCACACATCAACGAATACCAGTCACGTTTGGACATAGAGCAGTTTTTCTGCCGGCTTCGCCTCCACGCTTACTTCTTCAACGGGGAGCTTAACCCTCCCTCCACTGACCCCTTCACCCGCTTCCAACACAAGTCCTCCTCCTGGACAACAACCCCAGGCCTCCTACCTTCCCTCGACCTCTTCATCTCCAACTGCCGTCAAGACATTAACCGCCTCAACCTCTCCACCCCTCTCACCCACACCAACCTCTCCCCCGCAGAATGGGCAGCCCTCCGCTCCCTCTGCTCCAACCCCAACCTCAGCATCGAACCCGCAGACAAGGGTGGCTCAGTGGTAGTATGGCGCACTGACCTCTATATCGCAGAGGCCAAATGCCAGCTCTCCGACACCTCCTCCTACCGCCCCCTTGATCATGACCCCACCCTCGAGCACCAAACCATCATCTCCAACACCATCCATGACCTCATCACCTCAGGGGACCTCCCATCCACCGCCTCCAACCTCATTGTTCCCCAACCCCGCACGGCCCGTTTCGATCTCCTTCCCAAAATCCACAAACCTGCCTGCCCTGATCGACCCATTGTCTCAGCCTGTTCCTGCTCTACCGAAATCATCTCCACCTATCTGGACTCCATTTCCTCCCCTTTGGTCCAGGAACTCCCTACCTACGTCCGTGACACCACTCACGCCCTCCACCTCCTCCAGGACTTCCAATTCCCTGGCCCCCAACACCTCATTTTCGCCATGGACGTCCAGTCCCTATACACCTGTATTCCTCATGCAGATGGCCTCAAGGCCCTCCGCTTCTTCCTGTCCCGCAGGCCCGACCGGTCCCCGATCGAACTCGTCCTCACCCTCAACAAATTCTCTTTCGATTCCTCCCACTTCCTACAGACTAAGGGGGTGGCCATGGGCACCCGCATGGGCCCCAGCTATGCCTGCCTCTTTGTAGGTTACGTGGAACAGTCCCTCTTCCGCACCTACATAGGCCCCAAACCCCACCTCTTCCTCCGTTACATTGATGACTGTATCGGCGCCGCCTCTTGCTCCCCACAGGAACTCAAACAGTTCATCCACTTCACCAACACCTTCCACCCCAACCTCAAGTTCACCTGGGCCATCTCCAACACATCCCTCACATTCCTGGACCTCTCAGTCTCCATCTCAGGCAAGCAGCTAGTAACTGATGTCCATTTCAAGCCCACAGACTCCCACAGCTACCTAGAATACACCTCCTCCCACCTACCCTCCTGCAAAAATTCCATCCCCTAGTCCCAATTCCTCCGCCTCTGCCACATCTGCTCCCAGGATGAGGCATTCCACTCCTGCACATCCCAGATGTCCAAGTTCTTCAAGGACCGCAACTTTTCCCCCACAGTGGTTGAGAACGCCCTTGACTGCGTCTCCTGCATTTCCCGCAACACACCCCTCACACCCCGCCCCCGCCACAACTGCCCTAAGAGGATCCCCGTCGTTCTCACACACCACCCACCAACCTCCGGATACAACGCATCACCCTCCGACACTTCCGCCATCTACAATCCGACCCCACCACCCAAGACATTTTTCCATCCCCCCCTTTGTCTCCCTTCTGGAGAGACCACTCTCTCCGTGACTCCCTTGTTCGCTCCACACTGCCCTCCAACCCCAACACACCCGGCACCTTCCCCTGCAACTGCAGAAAGTGCTACACTTGCCCCCACACCTCCTCCCTCACCCCATCCCAGGCCCCAAGATGACTTTCCACATTAAGCAGAGGTTAACCTGCATATCTGCCAATGTGGTATACTGTATCTATTGTACCCAGTGTGGCTTCCTCTTCATTGGGGAAACCAAGCGGAGGCTTGGGGACCGCTTTGCAGAACACCTCCGCTCGGTTCGCAATAAACAACTGCATGTCCCAGTCGTGAACCATTTTTAACTCCTCCTCCCATTCTTCAGACGACATGTCCATCATGGGCCTCCTGCAGTGCCACAATGATGCCACCCGAATGTTGCAGGAACAGCAACTCATATTCCGCTTGGGAACCCTGCAGCCATATGGTATCAATGTGGACTTCACAAGCTTCAAAATCTCCCCTTCCCCCACTGCATCCCAAAACCAGTCCAGCCTGTCTCTGCCTCCCTAACCTGTTCCTCCTCTCACCCATCCCTTCCTCCCACCTCAAGCCGCACCTCCATTTCCTACCTACTAACCTCATTCCACCTCCTTGACCTGTCCGTCTTCCCTGGACTGACCTATCCCCTCCCTACCTCCCCACCTATACTCTCCTCTCCACCTATCTTCTTTTCTCTCCATCTTCGGTCCGCCTCCCCCTCTCTCCCTATTTATTCCAGAACCCTCTCCCCATCCCCCTCTCTGATGAAGGGTCTAGACCTGAAATGTCTGCTTTTGTGCTCCTGAGATGCTGCTTGGCCTGCTGTGTTCATCCAGTTCCACACTTTGTTATCCCCCTCAATTTTACTGTCAACTTTTGTGTTTCACTTCCAGGAGGAATTGCTTGCTTTCAAAATTTAACTTAAAATGATTTAAAAATGGCCAAATTTAGATTATTGAAAATCTATTTGTCTGGACACCTCTGTCTAGTTCTTTATGTCTCTCTCTGCCATTTTTACTCTCTTCAGTCTGCTCGGAATTTAAGTCATATATAAGCATTGAGCTTTGATCCCAACCTCTTCCTTATGCTGCCTCTAGATGACCTTATCTGCATGCCCAGCTTCTACACATGCACAAATGATTTCTATGAATATCTTTGGACCATCTAGCATGACCCGTGCATTGCCTCTATCAAACTGCTTGTCTGTTATCCAGTATTAGATGAGCTGCATTTTCCTCCAGCTGAATATTGGAACGATTAAAGCTATTAACCAAATTTTGCAATCAGCATTGCAGCAAGAGTGTTTGTAGATGGCCTCGAAGAATGTTGGCTTTAAATCTTGAGTGATAGCTTTGGCATGGATTTTGTCCTTTCCCAATGCTAGTTTATATCAGATGCTAAGATAACACATCTCTTGATGTACAGCGCAGCAGTGATGTCAGCAAGCAGGCATATTGGTAACCTAACAAGTTGAAGTAGCCACATACAGCAAACCAGCCAATCAATTTATAAGTAGTTACTATTATTAAATTCAATTTAAATTTTCAATAATAAGACAAATGACTACAACCATGTTAACAAAGAAGTTAGAATAAAGATAGATGCATTACTTTCCAAAGTGAAAACGTAATTAAAAATGAAAGCAAATTAAATTATGAAATTTTGTATAATTTTGTATAATTTAAGGACCTATGAGACTATTTAGCAGAAATTATGAAGCTCAGATCCCATTAAAAACCTACTTTCACTTCAATCAACAAGGTGATTTTCTTGAGTGTTTGCCACAGAGTATCGGCGACGAGTCAAATTTCAGTTCAATTGATTTCTATTAAATGTGTTCAGCAGCAAGGACCCACCATGCAGAGAAGCATGTAATCACAAACAGCTAATCCCTAGTTTCCAGATTACCATACATACGTGTCGCCCAAAGTTGATGTCAATTTCAGCAAACATCGATAGTTTTCAGGCAATTGTCATCAGCTTAAGCGTAGTCCCCATTCCCTTCCTTGCCAATTGCCTCAGGTTGAATCAGCTTCTCTGAACTTTAGCATCTTCTGTCGAGTCTGTTCCAAATGTTCAACTCCATATTCTGGTGCATGGACAAAGACCATATGGCCTCCTTCTGTGCCATAACACTCTGTGATATTCTTAACAAAGACTGCCCGTTTCCATCTTTAATTTGCTGGGTTTTTATCTCAAGAGGGTTGGAATATAAAAGCAGCGAAGTGCTTCTGAGGCTTTATAAGGCTCTAGTTAGGCCCCATTTAGAATACAATTTTGGGCCCCACACCTCAGGAAGGACATACTAGCCCTGGAGCATGTCCAGCAAAGATTCACACGGATGATCCCTGGAATGGTAGGTTTAACGTATGATGAATGGCTGAGGATCCTGGGATTGTATTCATTGGAGTTTAGAAGGTTGAGGGGAGATCTAATAGAAACTTACAAGATAACGCATGGTTTAGAAGGGGTGGACGCTAGGAAGTTGTTTCCGTTAGGCGGGGAGACTAGGACCCGTGGGCACAGCCTCAGAATTAGAGGGGGTAAATTTAAAACTGAAATGAGACGACATTTCTTCAGCCAGAGAATGGTGGGCTTGTGGAATTCATTGCCGCAGAGTGCAGTGGAGGCCGGGACGTTGGATGCCTTCAAGGCAGAAGACGACAAATTCTTGATCTCAAAAGGAATCAAGAGCTACGGGGAGAGTGCAGGGAAGTGGTGTTGAAATGCCCATTAGCCATGATTTAAATGGCGGAGTAGACTTGATGGGCTGAATGGCCTTACTTCCACTCCTATGTCTTATGGTCTTGTGGTCTTATGGTCTTTTTGCCCCAACCCAATGAAACCCTTAGTTATTTAAAAGATCTCCTAGTTGGCTATCTATCTTTCACCATTCATAAACTTCAGTGAGTTTAAAGCTCTGCTGCTACAATCATATTCACCGTTATTGACCAATATTAGTTTCCAAACTCCAAACCATTAGATTTTAAATTTCCAAGTTTGAGCTTAAAACTCTGAATAACCTAAATTGCTCACCGTCTTCTCCACTTTTACAAGCCATCCACCCTGAAGTACAGTTCCTGGAGTCCTTCTGCCTCTTTTGCCCACTCTTAGTTGCTACACAATCCACCATCTCAGCTCTATGTTCTGGATTTCCCTCTTTCTACCACTCCACCTTTTCATCTCATTCCCCTGTTGCTAGACCGATCTTAAAGCCTATTTATTTGGACAAGCTTTTGGGTACTCATCCTGGGGAGTTGTGCAATTCAGGGATAAAGCAAGCTGGTTGGCCTTTCAGTTAAAATGCTCATTACCTGACCTATATGACTATTACTTGTCGTTTATTATCTGAAGCCTTGTTGTTGTTAAACTCCTGCAGTAGGATACTTCATATCACTCAATTTTGCTAGGGTTCCTTATTGCCATACTTGCTTGAACATTGGATGCAATTTTTTCAATGTGATAATTGTTTCATGGCCACATATTTTATGCATTGTAATTCCATGCACTAATGACAATAATAATGATTATTAATGCAGATTCACTTCATGGGCACCTGCAGAAGAAGGTGTTGACTTGAAATACGCAAACGAAGGTACAACTGATAACAATCTGACCTGTAAGTGCAACTAGTCAGTAATCTAACAAAGTCAGCCCTGCAACAAATGCTTCACTTACCAATGTTCCCAGTTGCAATGTGATGAACCATTCAAGTGCTAACTGGCAATATTTAAAACTTGGCAATGCAGGTCCTCATTCTCACTGAGGAACATGAATGGTAGCAGGCACTAGGCTCAAAACCGAGAAAAAACAGTTCTTGAAGATTGAGAGTTAACTGTCAGGCAAAGCTATGCTTCATTTAAATTTTAAATCAGTATATCTGGTCTGTTTCATCAAGACATTGCCCTGAGAAATTAGCCAAAGAATGGCTGCCACCAGTTTTGTTCAGTTTTGAAACATGTGCATCATGCATACATGTTCATTCATCTGCAGAGGACCCTCTGTGCAGATATACGTAGTTTCCAATGTATATATGCTCCAAAGTCTGGCAGATCATATCAAACAGGCACAGCCCTTTGGCAGTTCGCAACAGTCAAAACACTAAACCTAACTCATTCAAAACTCACAACAATGCACAACATTCAATGTAGTTCTATGTTAAATAATCCTAAAGCTGTGAAGAATTACACAGGTCAACAAATTAAAGACTGTCAGTCAGGCTCAATGTGTGATGCACTTGCATCTATTACAGGATACATATACACAGGGGCCTGTTCTTTACAGGTCGATGGAAAATGTGTACACACTGCATTTATTTCAACACAACAAAATAGTTGAAAGCCATTCTCTAGATCATTTCTCAGATGAGTGCTTTGACTAATTTCAGTCAACCTGTCTGGTGTTAAATTTAAACAAAGTTTGGCAATTAACTGTCATTCATCATTATCTGAAAGGTTGTCTATGGCTATGGCTTTACAAATCAGAGTCCACTTGCCAACCAATCAGGTCTCAACTCTCATATTTAAATGTAGTTTTCTCTTTATTTTGGTATTTCTCGTCAATTGTTCTGGTGAGTACAAGAACGTAAAGCTTTGACAAACTGCGTCATTCTTCAGCAGTCCGCAAGTTCTGTACTACCAAACCACAATAAGTGGTTTTGGGGATGGAAATATACCATTCATATCAGGTCTGATGTATGTATGGTTAGAGACAAAAAAAACTGTAGATGCTGGAATGCAAGGTAGACAAATAGGAGGCTGGAAGTATACAGCAAGCCAAGCTGCATCTGGAGGGACAGGGCAGTCAACATTTCTAGTATAACCAAAGAGTTGAAGAAGGATTATACCTGAAACATTGACTGCTCCTTTCTTCCAACTGCTGCCTGGCTTGCTAGGTTCTTCCAGACCTACATATGTCTGCAGACTACAACAATTAGGTTCATTCTGGTCTGCCCTCTGAAATGGTCTAGCAAGCCACTCATTTCAAGGTCGAGTAGAAATGGGTAGTAAATGCTGACCTTGCCACATACCATCCACGTGCCATGAGAAAATAAAGAAAAAAAGGCAAAGGACAAAAAAAAAGAGATTTGGTGGGTAATTCTAGTTGAAAGAAATAGTGCTTTTACAGGGGTGACAGACTGAATAAACTCTTTCAGTACTGAGTTTCTATTATCAGCCTTCACTTACTGTGTAGTATAAGGAATCCGTTTAGAAATTAGCCACAAATTTGCAGTAATCCTAACACAGCAACAACATATGTGCTTCCAGTGGGATGGACACATATGGATTTGCTTTGCTCTAATTTCTTAAATCCTTAAGGACATGAATAGGCTCAGGCTGACTTGAGTTGTATTATTTCATCTCAGCCAGTGCTCTAATTCTTTTTTTCAGAGAACCATTTTCCCTCTCAACAGGTTCACATCAGTTTCTGTAAAGCAGAACTGCCCCCTCTGATCTGGAAGCTATATTTTTGATGGCAATTTCCTTTCAGCAGGTTTCATGGCCCGAAGGCTAACCTTAGTTCTAGTATTTAGTTTACTGAATCAGATTGAGTCTCTTGTGTTTGAATTGTGCCTTTAATTGGTAGATATTACATTGAGCATAATAACTAACACATTTGTGTATAAATAAATTAGGATACTAAACACAAAGCACTTCACAAGTACAGGAGAATGCACTACAAATTGTAAAATGAATGAGAAGAGTCTTTATGAATTGACTAATTAACCACAATAAACTTATTGAGAGGAACTGAAAATCTTTTCAGTGTTTACAAAGTTATTGTTTTTGTGAAGATAGTTCAACAACGTAACATCTTCAGATAAGTTGTGATCCGAGCCATTGACATTCACTGCAATAGCCCTACCATTTGTATCCTTCATTTAAGAGATTGTTAACACTGTCTTAAATAGTCTTTAAAGCTATTGCAAATTTTATGGGGTTCTTCTACAATTTTTCATTCTGGGACAATACTTGAACTCCATCAATGTAATAGAATTAGCTACCATAAATGTACATTGTTGCAGCTTCTATCAGACCTATTTGCAACCCAAAACTCTATTGCTGACTAGACTCAGTGAAAAGCATGCTCTATTAATTGACAGAACATAGAATTAAGCTAATGTTATTATTTTTCAATTTTTCTGTTTTAGTTTCCTGTTGCCTTACTGCTTCAACATATTATTCAACTGTAAATAAATTTGGACAAATTGATTTGCCTGTACACATTGGTTTGATGTCTGTTATTTTCTACCTGGCAGAGAATGGAACCTGCGGCATGGTGGCTCAGTGGTTAGTACTGCAGCCTCTCAGTGCCAGGAACCCAGGTTCGATTCCAGCCTCGGGCAACTCTCTGTGCAGAGTTTGCACGTTCTCCCCGTGTCTGCGTGGGTTTTCTCTGTGTGCTCTGGTTTTTTCCACAGTCCAAAGATGTGCAGGCTAGGTGAATGAGCCATGCTAAATTGCCCATAGTGTTCAGGGCCGTGTGGGTTATAGGGGGATGGGTCTGGGTGTGGTGCTGCAAGGGGTGGTGTGGACTTGTTGGGCCGAAGGGCCTGTTTCCACACTGTGGGGAATCTAGTCTTAATTCAAAGAATTAGAGTGATTACATAAGCACCATTAGACGAGAATTATTGTGCCCAAAAAAGCACAAATAATGGTGCAAATTTTTGATTTACAGGAGTGTCAGTGTGTTATGAAACCTAACCTTTCAACAATAAACACAAAACAAGAATCTTCACTGTTTAGAATGTTGTGAAACACTCCCCTTTCAATCATCATCGAGAGACATCCTAAGTAATAGATTTACAAATAGTTGAATGTTCTCAGATTAAAAAAAACAAAGGGAGCAAGAGACGTGAGCAACTTATTTTAACAGACCAGTCAAAATCGGTATTGTTTTAAATGTCAATGTTGAGCACAGCATGCAGCCTCTGCCAAAATAAGCATTTGTACTTGATGAACATGATCCCCATTTAAAGTTTTGTTCTAATATCTTTCGGAAAGATGTTTCTCGCTACAAACGAGTGTATTGGATCTCCTCAGCATTATGAATATAGGAAATTCAGGCAGATAGGATCATCCACCTGTAAGGGAGCCTGCTCAATTTTCCAATGAATTTGCTTCCATTTCACTTTCATTACCTCATGTGTTAGCGTTGGTACTCTTCCATAACTTAGCACTGCCTCTGCCAAATGATGAATGCCTGCCAGTTAGCCTTAATAATATTTATTTTTCAGGTGCACAAGAAGCACATGAAAAGTCCAAGGTTAAAAAGACACTCAGAAAGCATTCAGCAGCTGTTAAATCTGGGACAAAGGTTGGTTGAAGCAAGAAGGAATATAAACCAAATCATTGAGTGGTGTTGGGGTGGTGTAATGAAAATAGAGTCCAAATTGCTTCACTTCTGTTTTCAAAATTCAGTTCATCCACTGTGGCTTTCAATTTGATCTACTTAAATCCTTCTTGACTTTAAAGGAATACCTTTCACAGTATAAAAGCTGACAAATTCCTCAACTGTTCAAAATTAAATGACATATCCCTTTATTTTCAACAACTTAATAGCACAAGTAGTTGTCACAGAATAAAATGTGCAATACTATCAGTGATTCAATTTGTTAATCAGTCTCAGACATGTCCAATCTAGATCAATGACATAGTTGAGGAGGCATACTGAATTTTTTCCAAGTTTGCTCATCATGGAAACTTTGATGGGAATGTTAGTTTTGATGACAATGCAAAGAGGCCAATAAAGGATTTAGGCAAGTTAAACAAATCAACAAAAACATGGCTCATGGAATAGAATGTGGAGAAATGTGAAGCCATCCATTTTGGTAGGAAACATAGATAAGTCAAATATTTTAAATGGTGACAGACTGGGAAATACGAGTGAGAGAGATCAGCTAGATCTTGTACACAAATTGCAAAAAACATGCTGGTGCTGTGTGCAGTTGGGAAGACAAATTCTATGTTAGCCTTTGTCACAAAAGAATTTGTGTACAAGAGTAAAGAATGTTATGAGATCACCAAAGGTTTATGGTAGATATCAAGGGCTAAAAACAATAGAAGTCTAAGAGGAGTGTCAAAAGTGTAGAGGGTTACTTAAAAAAGAAATTAGGAGAGTGAAAAGTGGCACAGCAGAAATACTAGCAGGTAAAATAAATGAAAATCTAAAAGTCAATTTTAAGTATATTACAGGAAAGAGTATAACCAGGGAAAGAGTAGGGCTCCATTAGGGACAAAATGGCAATCTTAATGTGGAAACCAAGGATATTAGGTGAGGTTTTAAATGATTACTTTGTATCTGTATTCAACATTGAGAAGAACAAAGTGGGTATAGTAATCCCAGAGGGCAATTTTGATAAACTTAAACAAATTAGTATTGAGAAGGAAGCGATAATAGTGGTTTTAGCAGGCTGGTTGCTTCCAAAGCCCAAATGAGATGCATCCTAGGTTACTGTTGGAGGCAAGGAAGGAGATTGCATGGGCCTTGACATTAATTTGTAAATCCTCTCCAGATCCTAGAAAGATGTCAAACGATTGGAGGACAACTAATGTGGAACCATTATTCAAGATGGGTGGTAGGGATAAAGCAGGGAACAATAGGCCTGAGAATCTAACATCAGTAGTAGGGAAACTTTTGGAAAAATTCTGAGGGACAGACTTCATTTTCACTTAGAGAGACATGATTAAATGAAGAAAATCAGTATGGCTTTTCCAGAGGAAGACCATGTCTGTCAAATTTGATTCAGATTTTTGAGGGGCTGACTAGGTGTGTGGATGAAGGTAGCACAGCTGATGTAGTCCACATGATCTATGTTAAGTGCTTGGACAAAGTGTTGTGTGAGGCACTAGTCAAGAGGTAAGATCTAGGATAAATTGGCAAATTGGAACCAAAATTGGCTTATGATAGGAAGCTGAGGGTATTGGTTGAAGGTTGCTGTTACTAATAGAAGCCTGTGTCTAGTGGGCTCAAGGCTAGATCCTTGATGTTTGTTGTGTTAGGGGTGTCAGTTAGCTCAGTTGGCTGGATGGCCAGTTTGTGATGTAGAATGATGCCAAAAGCATGGGTTCAGTTCCCACGCTAGCTGAGGATACAAATGAAAGACTCTTCCTTCTCAACCTCTCCCTTCACCTAATATGTAGTGACAATCAGGTGAAACTTCCACCAGTCTCCACTCTACTGAGAGAGCAGCACTATGATCTGGTAAGACTATGGCATGTTTACCTTCACCTTGCATTAATAGTTTGGACACAAATATGAGAGGTTTTATCAGTAAATTAGCAGATGACAATGAAATTGATGGTGTGCTAAGTAGTGAGAAGAAAAGCTTTAGATATCAGGAAGACATAGACAGGCCAGTCAGAAGGCGGAACAATGGCAGGTGGAGTGTAATCCTGAAAAGGTTGTGAATCTGTGGAATTTGCTACCCTAAAGTGCAGTGGATGCTGGGACAGTGAGTAAATTTGAGGTGGAGTTAGACAGATTTTTAATTGGTAATGGGTTGAAGGGTTATGGGGAGAAGGCAGGAACTTGGGGGTGAGGAGCATATCAGCCATGATCGAATGATGGAGTCAGCTTTGATGGGCCAAATGGCCTAATTCTGCCCCTATATCTTATGAACTTTTTGCGTTAATTGTATCAGTTATCTGACCTACCTTGATGTCTAGTAAGGACTCAATGGACTGAGGTGCCTCTTTCCATGTTGTAATAGAGTTGATTGTGAACAGTCCTCATTTTTGCTATCTACCAGCTCACCCCAGTAACTCTATCAAAACTGTGAATTTGGCAAGGTAGTGATAGCAATGCATTTAAATGAAATAGCATTCATTAGAATTGCAGTTGAACTGAACTCTGGCGTGCCTGCATCTTCAAAACAGAAGAGAAGGAAAGTGGAAGAACAAACAAACTTCCTAGCTTTATTCCGCAGTTTGAGTATAACAGACAATGAATATCTAGTTTGCAAAATTAACCTATGTAGTACGTTCCACACTAATGCACAATACACCATACTACATATGGTAGCAATACTTACCATTCACTCATGGTGAATAGATTCTAGGGTGTCATTTAATCTACCAGTTTCTATACATTGGTAAGTATGATTTATGGCAGTCTTTACATGGAAAGGTTTATTAAAGGTTAAGTGCCATATCATTCGTTATCTATGAGTTTTCTGTTTTTAACCTTCATATTAGTCACATCCACAACTGTTCACAACATAAAAAACTTTGTTGGTAGAACGGGTGTCTAAGGCAAAAGCAGGGAAAAAGATTGGAGATGGTGGCATGGATCTCCGTAATAACAAATGATTTTGCAGAACCAAAAATGGTGAAGTTTCTTGCCTCGTTGTTTCACGACTGGTGTACTTCTAAAGTTTAACATATTTATTTTGAATGATGATGGCCTAGTGGAGCATAGGGAATGTATGGAATTAATCTAAAAGTGCCTCAACTTAGAGCTTAAAATAGTCTTGTTCCTCCTAAAAGAGAGTCATTTGCCTTGTATAATTAGTGAATCTCCAATCATAGGGTTATGATGTCTGCTGCTGTGACTACTGTATTTTAGAAATCTCTTCAATAAATTATTTTTCTACATATCATATGCTCCAAGACAACTTTCAAAGCTGTCAATGTAGCAAATTTGAACCTTGCTGAGCTTTTTTAGAAACTGTTCTAAAATGAAAACACTGTATCTAAGGATGTTTATTTATGCAGGATACTGGCATCTGTTCTTCGACGTGTGATTCTTTCTATTGTACCCATCTAAGGATGTTTATTTATGCAGGATACTGGCATCTGTTCTTCGACGTGTGATTCTTTCTATTGTACCCATGAAATTTAAGTGTTCTATTTTCCATATTAGCATGTACCAGGGAAAATACACGGTACAGTGGATGAGGTTGGAACTATATGGGTGAGCAAGATTTTAGAACTTTCAATCAGGATGGCAACCTCGTTCCAACAACTTTCTTTCAGTTTTAGCGGAGACATATTTGAATATTAATAAGAAACCTATGTGATGAAGTAAGGGATTTAATTGCTACAGGCAGCCAGTCAGTTATTGGTGCAGTTACCATCCTTAAAATCATCTAGAGTTCTTATCAAATTGCCTTTAATTCCATTCCAATTGTAACATGTGCAGCACTGGTTTCTTGGACTCTGAGAAATTGACAGAAAAATAAAGGCAAATTTGAGCAGCTGTTCAAGCGTGCATTTAAACTCTGCTAATTGTATAAAGCCTTACCTATTGCAGTCCTGAAGAACGGTTATACCCGAAATGTTGACTGCTCCTTTCCTCCAGATGCTGTCTGGCTTGCCATGTTCTTCCATCTTCCCGTTTGTTTACCTTAACTCCCACTGGCAAAGATTCTGCAGATTTTTCTCAACTATAAGGGCTTTGAAGTTAACAAGATCAGGGTGGGTTGCATATTGTGGAAGACCAGCACCATTCATGGCAATCTTTGAAGCAAACAGAACAGAAAGCATTTAGATTTTGCAGAATTTAAAATGGCTTTAAAGTAATAAGAACAGTCACTTGAAGAAGTAATAGCAGGTGAAATATATTGTCATCAAGATTAATGTTAGAGTAGAAAATATTTACATTAAATTAGCACTTCTCACTTGCGAGTCCAATTCATGACTTGACCTCAACATCCTAAAGATAGCAGAAGGAGATACCAGAAGAAACATACACTCACGTCTGTTAATACCTAGCTATGTTGCTGATACACCTCTTATCATTTTCCTCATTAACGATAGTCAGCATCGCATCCAGCAGGGAAGCACTTGGAAAGGCTTCGCACTCCTGCTTTCCCCCAACCTCTGACCTAGAGTCTCCATTGCTGTCCCCCACAAGTGAAAAGTCAATTAACTTTGCAATTGGACCCATAAAACCTTGACAGTGTGCACTGGTGTTTCACCGAAGGTGCTTTGACAGCGAGCCATCGGAATTAATGAGCAATTGTCCTTATAGGTTTCCTGAGATGATTGTTGTGTGTGTGAAAGCCCTGGGGGACAAAGGAAAGAGATATGATTTAGTCATGGGAAAATCACAAACGTGGCAAACACCCTACTCAATTTTCTCATTGGCTATGTATTGATGTAGTGAAGTCAGCATTTTTAATGATGAAAAAGAAGGAAATGAACATGTACTTTGCAATTCTATCAATACCTAACAGGCAATTCCTAATCTCTCCAACTCTGACTGACTGAATGGGGGCAGATGTTTTCCTTTCTCCAGGGTCTCCTCCTCTGTACCAGTTATCATATGTGGTGGTTCATCTCAAGTCCTCTCCCTCTCTTCCCTCTTGTGCTTTGTCTCCAACAGGAGGTAACAGAACAGATCAGCAAGTGATTAAAAGTCGGGTATGCACTCGATGGATGCAGTGCATTATATGATCGTGACTAGGAGACAGCAGCATCAGATTGCCTTAGTGTTATGGGTGAATCACAGTGGTAAATTGGTAAAAGGGGCAATAATGAAATACGTAAATATTCACAAAGTAACTGATAATTCTTCCTGGAACCTTGCCACTTCTTCACAAATGTTGTTCTTGGCATATTCACCAACTGATGGAGACCCACAAGACAGTTGAAAGTAATTGTGCTGCACCTCAGTCGCAATGATGACCTGTCCCACCCATCTACTACTCCCCCTCTATCTTTGTGTCCTGTATGGAGTAACCTTCCTGAGCAAGATTAACAAGAAGACACTCTTCAGATTGAATGATTGGAAACATGTGAAGTCGCTAAAAAATATTTAATGACAAAGCCCATCTGTTAAATGGCAGATATTGAATTAGCACAGTGTGGACCTTGTAAAATCTGTCACAGTTTTTACTGTGCTTTATGGACTAGAATTTCTTTGCAAAAATCCAGCTGTCAGCATACAGCCCATCATAGCTTGACAAAATCATACATTAAAAAAAAATTGTGTTTTTCAGCTTGCTGATTGCATAAACAAAAGCTGAGCTTATGAACAGTCCCAGGGGAGCCTGGAATCTGTAAATGATGCTTAGTAATTCAAGCATGCCAGCAAATCACTGTGATTGTCATACATGTTTAATTTTTTTATTCAATCATGGGATGTGAGTGTTAGTGTCCAGGCCAGCAATTATTACCCAGCCTTAATTGCCTAGAGGTTAGTTGAGCATCAAAAACATTGTTGTGGGTCTGGAGACCAGACCATGTAGGGAGAGCAGAATTCCTTCCCTAAAGCACATTAGTAAATCAGATGGCTTTTTACAACAATTCATAGTGGTCCCATGGTTGCCTTTAGACTAGCATTTATTTCAGATTTTCCCATTAATGTGTATTAGTGGGAGATGTAGTTATATCTTCACAAGTCTTAAAGAGTTCTTGAGCTTTTTCAGATACTGAGTTGCTAAGCATTTCCAATGTTAATTACATTGGATTCTTCCTTTGGCTATTGTTAAGCTAGACTCCTTGGGATGCTGTGCCACTCTGTACCAAAATGATCTTCTGTAGTAACACATCCAGCATCAATCAAGTTGACATTTCACTAAATTGGAGTGATATGTAACTCTTGACCTAATACAAATTTTGGTACAATAAACCTTCATATTCTACTGCCAATAAATAAGTTTCTATTCACTGACAGTCCAACTGGTTGGAGCTCATCCTGATTTATTGAAGTAAACTTGCTACAGCAGCAATTCAAACCTTAGATAAGTGGCCAATTACAGACCATCCTATTAGTACACAGGATTTTTCATGAACAGATAGCTGAATTAAACCTATTTTCTATATAGGGACCATTGATGTTTGGGGAATTTTGATGAAGAACAGTACTGCTGGAGATTCAACAGACAGAATCCAAAATAGTTGGATTGTGTATGGCTTGTAGAAGGGAAGTATTGATAAACTTATTTTACTCCTTGTTTTCATAAGCAGTTTAATACAAACATAAAAACCCAAAAAACTGCAGGCATCGTAAATCAGAAACAAAAACAAAAGTTGCTGGCAAAGCTCAGCAGATCTGGCAGCATCTATGAAGAGAAATCAGAGTTAATGTGTCGGGTCCAGTGACCCTCCCCTGTTGTTGTTAATATATACATAACTTATTCTGAAAGAACTATTTTTGTTGAAATGTGGTGATATTTTCGTAAAGCTGTGAACTAGTTGAATATTTCTGCATCTGACTTGAGCAGGGTATAAGTAGAAATTATATTTTCTGATCGATCTGTTCAGAGATGTTATCTGGAGCAGATGTGACTTGAACGTAGGCCTCCTGGCTCAGATTTAGGGACATCATTCAATCTGAAGAGTGTCTTCTTGTTAATCTTGCTTAGGAAGGTTACTCCATACAGGACACTAAAAAGTGTGTCATTCAATAGAGTACTATTTTCATTATGTGTTAACCATGAAATAACAATTGCCTCATATATGTAGAATCAATTCTCAGATTGCGGGAAGCTATACAGCAATATCGATAAGTTGGAGAATGTATGCGTTTAATCAGCTTATTTTTCTTTTAGATTGTGCCTCCTGCAACTTCTAATTTGACAGAAATTGCTGAGCCATACAAAGAACAGGACGAACAGGCAAAAAACAAAGAAAGGTACAGTGATGGTGAATTCTTACAAAAACCAAAAGAACTGCAGTTCCTGTAACTCAGAAACAAAAAGTAGAGATTGCTGATAAAGCTCAGCAGGTCTGAGTTCTGAGGAAGGTTGCTGAGGCCAAAATGTTAACTCTGATTTCTCCCCACAGATGCTGCCAGACCTGCTGGTCTTTTTCAGCAATCTCTAGTTTTGTTGGTGAAACCTTATGGTAGGTTTGGCTGTGTGAATGAAAACTGGCCTCAGCTCAAAACGGAACTATTTTATAAGTTCTGAATCAACGATAATAGAAAATTTCAAGACCAGTTTGCAATCAGCAGTGTTGTAATTTTTTTATTTAACATATTTTTTCCAAATCAACCTGTTCAGCAATGTTACCGTGCACCATAGGATTAGGTGGACCTGATCCAGGCCCCCTAGTCCAGGGGTAGGGACAGTACCACGGTGCCACATGAGGGTCCTCACAACAGGATTATAATACTTCTCATATATAAATTCATAAATTGCATGACTTATTTTCTGTTTCCTTAATTGGCAACATTCTCTGATTCTTAGTCCTGCCCTCCCTCTGCTCTTTGGTTCTGGCTACACAATTATCAACAGTTCACCAACGTGGTTACTATATACCAATGTGATGTGATGTATAGCTTTAACTCTTAGAGCTAATGTAGAGCAAAAGTAGTGCCCTGATAACTTCTGTCCATTGAGTTCAAGCTAGTCAGTCCGACAAGTGCTTAGTCTTGGGTCAATTCAATTCACTTAACAATCCCACTGGGGAAAATGTTGCCTGAGAATGCTACCTTTCTCCAAAGAACCTGCTTAATTTTAATAGGTCTTAGCTATGTTATTGACTTTGCAGATATTTTCAAGGGTCTGGGATTTCTTTCTCCAGGATATGACCCACTTAATGAGAATATGAGGGTAGGGTTTCATTTCAATTGTTTCTGTGAAAAAAATGAAATGAGACAATTTACTAACATTATAATTTTATTGATTGAAGTATTAACCCTCCATGTATATTCCTCCTACTTTCATGTGATACTGTATCATCTAAAATTATTCCTTTTTTATTCGTGAAGATTCCATAATGCTGTTTTGAGCTTCCAACTAATCTTTTGTTTCTGACATTTTTGATTCCTATCCTGAGATTTATTTCAACTCTGCCTTATCTTTTCAGTCTTAAAGGAATATGATACGTATTAATCAATAAAGAAGGATGTTTCATTTCTCTGTCTATGAGTATTGGTTGACCTTGGTATCTAATTGCCTTTGCCATCTCTTATCAGTTGGATGCTTCAGGTATTCCAGTCTCTCTCCTGTAATTAATGTCTCATGTTTGTGGAAAAAAAACAAAAAATTGTGTGCAGATGCTGGAATTCTGAAAAAAGAGTTCAATGAGCATCCAAAATGTTTCTCTCTCCATGGATGCTGCCAGGCCTGCAGAGTTTCTCCAGCTGCTTTGAATCTTATTTTCATGCATAGGTTTGATGGTGCTATGTTTCTTTCCAGGCCTTGTTTCCAGTGACTAACCTATTGCTTATACTTCTTTGTTGTCTGTACTGAGTGCTATTCTATTACCTTAATTAACAGCACATATGCCATCTCCATTTCCCCGCTTAGGTATATCCTTATTTCCAAGTGATCCTTTGTGGGTATTTCATGCAAGTTGTGACGGAATTTTTAATGATTAATTCCATATTCTAAGTGAATATGTAAATGTTTTAAATATCTGTATTAATTATTCATACTTATTTCTCAATCAATATTATATTTCTAACCAGACTTTGTTACAAATGAACTCTTGATTTGCTACATACACTGGCCCCTTGTTATGGAGTTGTTAATAGGACAGCTGACATGACAACGCTAACTGATATTCCATGGTCAGAACTTTTCTCTACTTTGTCTGACAGCATTGTTGCTATTGGGTGGTGTCCAGGTGGTTGGGCATTTTGTTAACACATGAACATCTTGTTCTAATTTCCTAATAAATGGATATACAAAACATCAAGTTTAAAGAATGTCAACTGTGATGGTGAGTGAATTCAAGTTCCAGATCAGTAATTTGTATTAATAATATTTCAATTATTCATGATTGTTTTCATTTCATTTGTTGTCCTGCTGGCACTTAGCTTTGTTTGAGCCCCTGTAACAATTTTTTGAGTAGATATTTCTCCTTTGCACTTTTACTGGCACCAGTGAATTCCTAGTGGGAATTTATAGTGTTTAAAAAATTAAGAGAAGTTTTAGCTGATCAAGCTGCACAAAAGTTTGTCTGTCTTCCTCAACTAGGATCTGCATGTTCACATCTGCCCATGCTTTGATAGATTACTTTATGTAGATTTTTATACTCCCCAAAGATCAAAGTACCATATGAATGTAGCAGCATGAGAATTAGAAGCAAAAGTAGACTATTCAGCCCCTTAAGTCTCGTTTCACCATTCATTTCAACATTCCCGTCTTATCGCAATAACCTTTGATTCCATTGCCTATTGAAAATTTATCTACCTCCACCTTTATAAATAGACAATGACTTTGGCCTTAGCCACTTTCTGTAGCAGAGGGTTCCAAAGTCTGAAAAACAAAATTGTCCTAATCTCTGTCCTTGAAGGACAAACTAAAGGTGTTTGATAAAGTACCTTTCATTAAGCTGCTTGATAAGATAGGAGATAACAAAGTGTGAAGCTGGATGAGCACAGCAGGCCAAGCGGCATCTCAGGAGATGCCGCTTGGCCTGCTGTGATCATCCAGCTTCACACTTTGTTATCTTGGATTCTCCAGCATCTGCAGTTCCCATTATCTCTAATAAGATAGGAGTGCATGGTGTTGAAGGTGGTATATTGAAGACATAGAAAATTGGCCAGCCAAGAGAAAACAGAGACTTAGAATAAGGAGGTGTTTTCAGGATGGCAACCTGTTACTTGTGGACTGCCACAGGGATCAGTGTTGGGGCCACAATTATTTACTGCATTAATAACTTGAGTAAAGTGAATATACTATAGCCAGATGTGCACATGACACAAAAATAGGTGGATAGACAAATATGACTCAAAGTCTGCAGAAGGATTTAAATTGGTTAAATGATAGTTGGAATATAATGTGGGGAAATATGCACTTGGCAGGATGAAAGCAAAAGATGAATATTAATTAAACAGGCTAAAAACTACAAACAGAGGGGTTAGGAAATCCCCATCCATGAATCGCAATAAGCTAGCATGAAAGTTCAGTAGGTAATAGGGAAAGCAAATAGAATTTGGTTTTTATTTCAAAAGATGGAATATGAAAACAGGGAGGTCTTACTAAAACTATGCAAGGCACTAGTCAGACTGTAGCTAAAATACTATGAATCGTTGTGGGTCTCTAGGAAAGATACACTGGCATTGCAGGCAGTACAGAGAAGGTTCAACATTCTGATACTATTTGTGGAGCAATTTTCTTGTGAGGAGAGGTTGAGCATATTGGGCCTGAACTAATGGCAATTTAGAATAATGAGATAAAGAGTGGATACCCTTTCAAGAAAGGGTAGTTTCCTATTGTGGGAGAGTTTAGGAGCAGACAGCATTATCTCAGATTAAGCATTTGCATGTTTAAGACGGTGTGGTTTATAAAATAATGAGGGAGATCAATAGAGTTAATAGTAGTTGTTTTTTTCACTAGGATGAGGGATTTCTAGACTAGGGAGCACATTTTTTAAGATGAAAGAAGAGATTTCATAAAGACATGGGGGCAAACTTTTTACACGGACAGTGGTTTGCATGTGGAATAAACTTCCTGAGAAAGTGGTGAACGTGGGTGCGATTACAACATTTAAAAGACGTTTGAATAAGTACATGAATAGGAAAGGTTTGGAGTGATATGGGAAAGGAGCAGGCAGGTGGGACTAGTTTAGTTTGGGATTGCGTTTGGCATGGACTGGTTGGACTGAAGGGTCTGTTTCCATGTTGACCCTATAAATTTCTGAGCAGGTAGTGAATCTGTGGAATTCTTTACCACAGAGGGCTTTTGAGGTTGGGCTGTTAAGTACATTCAAGGCTGAGATAGACAGATTTTTAATCAGTGAGAGTATCAAGGGTTCTGAGGAAAAGGCATGAAAGTGGAATTGAGCATTATGACATTAGCAATGATCTACTGAGCCAATGTGATGGGCTGAAAAGTCTATTTCTGCTCCTACATCTTATGGTCTTATCCTTCTGCATCCCAGGATTCTGCAGTCATTCTCCATTTAGATAATATTCTGTTCACTTTTGCAGAAAAAATAAGAAAAACAATTTTACAGTCACCGCACCATATTCGAACTGCCATATTTTCGTCCACTTGCTCAAATGATCTACATAGGTCTGCAACCTCCTTCTGTCTACTTGACAACATACTACCCGTGGTTGTGTCATTTACAAATTTAGCCACCATATTTTCACTTCTATTTTTTTCTAAATTATTATTACAAATTGGCAAAAGTGGAGGGCCCAGCACAGATCCCTGTGGGTATCACTCATCAGATCTCGACAATCAGATAAAAAAATTAGCACAATCTGTTTTCTGTCAATCAGCCGATCTTCTATTGTGCCAGTATCTTAACTTGACACATGAGCTTCTATATTGCAAGATGAAAGTTTATTTGAAACCTTGTCTAATGCCTTTTGGACATCTAAATACTGTAAGTCAACAGGCATATGTAGCTTCTTCAGGGAACACCAATGAATTAGTTAGACATGATTTCCTTTTGGCAAAACCTCCTGACATTCCTGATTTATATAGAAGTTTTCTAAATTTCCAGCTATAACCACCTGAATGGTTGATGTTAACACCTTACCCATGACAAATGTCAAGCTAGTTGATCTGTAGTTTCCTATTTTGTGCCTCCTTCCCTTCCTAAATAGAGAATTGATATTTTCTACTTTCAAGTCTGCTGGGACCTTTCCAGGGTCTCAAGAAATTTGGTAAATTAGCACCAATGTACTTACTACAAAATTAACTACTTTTTTAAGGCCCTAGAATGATGTCCATTAGAATCAGGGACTTGATAGCCTGCAGTGTGCCTGGTTTGCTCAGTACTGCTTCCCCACTGATTTGTAATTTCCCCAAGCTCTTCGCTTCCTTCTAATTCCTGATTTACCCTATTACTGAGAATTTTTGAATCCTTTGTAATGAAGACAGAGGCAAAATGTTTCAACAACCTTTCTTTATTACCTACTGTTAGTTCCTCATACTTATTTTCTAGAGGGCCAACACTCCCTTTAATTGCTCTTTCATTTTTAGATACTTGTGGATACTCTTGCTATCTGTTTTAACATTCCAGATAGCTTCCTCTCTTATTCAATTTTTTCCACCTGATTAAGCTTTCAGTCATTCTTTGTTTTTCTTTATATTCTGATCAAGCATCTTTGTGTAATTACATAAAATTTTCTTTAGTTTGATATTTGCCTTAATTTTATTCACTAAATGTGAATGCTGGGTGCTCCCTTGGAATTTACTTAAAGCAGGACTATATTTATTCTAATTACTCTAAAATATTCATTTACATGTCTGCTATTGCTTCTCTGTTGATCTATCTTCTTGCCTGTTTCTCCAGTTATTACGTTTACCCTCCTGGCTTTCAAACTGGATGTAAAATTCAAGATAACAAGGTGTAGAGCTGGATGAACACAGCAGGCCAAGCAGCATCAGAGGAGCAGGAAAGCTGAAGTTTCGGGCCTGGACCCTTCTTCAGAAATGCAATTTGTGAAATTCAGAAAAATTAAGAAATCCATTTCTGAAGAAGGGTCTAGGCCCGAAACATCAGCCTTCCTGCTCCTGTGATGCTGCTTGGCCTGCTGTGTTCATCCAGCTCTACACCTTGTTATCACAGATTGTCCAGCATCTGCAGTTCCTACTATCTCTGTAAAATTCAATATCACCTTGAGCATAAAATCGGATCCTTCCTTGGAAGAAACTTAATCACAAAGGTCTGGGCAATGCTTGATTTTACAATTCTCATCCTTGTTATCAAATCTCTCCATTCTGGTCCTTCCCTATCCTTGCAATCTGCTCCAGCCCTACAACCCCGAGATAACTCCAAATCTAGTCTCCCAATCAGCCAAAATTTTCATTGCTTCATCACTGATGCCATTCCTTCAGCTGCCTCCCTAACTCTGTCACATTTTTTCTTTAATATACACTTTAAATCTACTGTTTGACCAACCTGTTGCTGTCTTACCCTATTGCTTCATTTTGAGGTTCAGTATCATGTCTTGTTCTATAACTTCCCTATGAAGCGCCTTGGGACAATATAACACAAAATGTTAATGTTGCTTTCAGTGACAATCCAGAAAATAAGCCATACTGCATTGATCAATCTTGAATGGTGAATGACTACACCTTTCATAATGTAACCAAGAGACCCGCAGGCCTGGTGAGCCTATGTGGAACTTTTTCTATTGGATAAATGGATGACCACATGCCATCTACTGAAAAGACGCCCATAGAAATGGAATAGATATTGCTCTAAATTTTCATTAAGAGCGATGGTCAGCTGTGACTTGAACCTTGGCTCCAATACCAAATTATGGCACAGAGGATAATCCTCCTTATAAGACACTCACGCCATACTACCTCTACTTCAACAACATTCAGAAATGGACTTAGGTTAGGTCGCACACAGAACAACTTCAGCCCATAATAATATTTAAGACAAAATTTAAACTCTAACAAAAGTCAAGATTCTAATTGAGATGCTAAACATGGGGCAAGCACTTTAAAAATAATTTTCTTTTCTATAAATGAAGAAGTTTGGTGGGAGAATACATGATTTTTAAGGCTAAAGCATACAATAAAAGACAATTTTATAGCTCTGAGGAAGGGTCACCGGACCCAAAACGTTAACTCTGATATCTCTTCACAAATGCTGCCAGATCTGCTGAGTTTTTCCAGCAATCTCTGTTTTTGTACAAAGTTCTTTTGTGTACATTGTGCAACATTAATAGTCTCATAATAATGAATTCTATACGGAACTGACAATTGCTGTAATTTTTCCCCTAACAGTCAATCAGATAGTGCTTATCAGAAGAATTGTTTTGAAGCATGGAAAAGCTGTGCCCCAAAGTCATTCAGGAACAGAAGAGCAGTGGTAAAAAGTACAAAGAGAGAAGTTTGAAATATTTATAATGTTTTGGTGATGTCTGATGCCTAAAACTTTACATCCTTTCCTTCAATTCCATTCTCCTACCAATTGCTTGCTCGAGTTAAAAATGACAATGCACACCGTTGATCATAAGATAATCTACATTATCTAATCTATCATCAAAATGACTTAACTATTTAAATTAAGGTTGACCCAGACTCACTCATATCAATTCTAAAACCCTCACCTGTATCTTGCTACCTTTAGAGTTTGATTTTTTTTCATGCCTGCCTTATTGGCTTGTTTAGATTCAAAAGCTCAAACTTAACAAACATGACTGCCTGTAGGTTATCATCTTTGAAATTGTTAGTACACTTCTGCATCACACAGCAGACAGATTTAATAATTCTTGTCCTCATTTTCAACTGTAAATCCCACATTATCTCCATAATCTCTTTCAGTCCTCCCTTCATCTCACTTTTGCCTTCTGACAGTGGCCAGTTGTGACCCTTATCAATATTCTCCATTGACGATTGCAGACCTTTCTACCTTGATGTAGCTGGAATTGTGGTACTCAGTGTTTCTACGTCTTACAGTCTTCAAAAATCATATACTTCTCTGATCATGCTTTCAGCCAACTTTCCATATTTTCCAGTTGGTACGTGAACATCCCAACCAACTTCCCAATACCACAAATTTATACTGTGGCATTTCCTCAATATTGTAAACACCTTATTTGTTAAACAGAAAGATTACAGTACTGAAAAGGTATATTAGATATTTGCATACTTGTTTAGTTTGAATCAAGAACATACCCCAATATCGAAAAACATTTTCCAACCCAGGAAACATCATTTTCACAATTTAAGAAATCCACATGAAAGGAGCTTGGGCAGTTTCAACCCAGTTCGTAATGAGTATCAACCTCAACCATTAGGTTCCTGGTCTTACCTTGGTATGAACAGAATGGTCTTCTGACCAAAAGTGTACTCCATAGAATTAGAGTGAAAAAATATTTTGAGGTACAGTGGTATTGTGAAAATCTACTGAGGTTAAAAAAAAGTTAAGGAGGTACAGTAGTAGAAATGCCAAAATGGAAAAAGTTCCAATTTGAAATTCAGGTGTTTGAATTCTTGCTTCCAGGTGTTTGTGACCCTCATGAGAAGCTTCCACTAAAAAAACAATCAAGAAGAGAGACTGGAAGATCAGTTCCCACCAAATCAGGTCAACATTGCATTACAAGCACTTGCAATGTTGATTCACAGAACTCTTCATCTTACAAGTTATACCCCATTAATGCTCCACAGGATCTATTACAGTACAGAGTAGGCAGAAAGAGGTTTTCTACTGCACAGCCCCACAGCAACGAAAATCAGGTGAAATTAACTTATATCTACATATTGGTTTCAAAGGATTTTGATATTTAAAGTGATAGAATCACTTATAATGCAATTGTACTTCAAATAATCGGTTAATGTTTTAAAAATTGTTATATTATTTATTAATCTCAAAGTTCGTCAATGCAGCTTTTTTCAATATGGTCAGAGTTTATTAGACAACAGCTGCACAGTTTCCTCAATTGTTTTACAAAGTACAATACCTTATGCAGGATACAGGATGAATGAAACATTGAGCTTGGTCTGTTATTTCAGTGGTTGTTGGAGGTGGTGGAGTAGTGCTAATTTCACTGCATTAGTATTCCTGAACCCCAGGTTGAAGTTCTGGGATATATGTTTGAATCCCCCATGGCAGATGGTAAAATTTGAATTCAGTAAAAATCTGAAATTAAAGTCTAGCTTAATAACAATCATGTAATCAGTGTGAGGTGTTTGAAAACTCACCTGTCCTTTAGAGAAGAAAAATGTTCCATTCTTTACTTGGTCTAACCTATATGTGATTCTGAATGCCAGCAATATGGTTGGTTCTTAACTGCATGCTGGACCTAGCCATCAATGGCCACATCCCATGAACAAATAAAAAGAAAACATTTCATTTGAAATACCAAACAGAACATCTTGGTTTAACTGCACTTCAAATATACAGGGCATAGCATTAAAAAAATTAGACGGTGACAAAATAAACTATAGCTTTCTTTAAAAGATTTGACTCTGAGTATGTGGGGGTTCTCAGTCTGCCAAATTATCCTCATTGGAGAGGTTAACACTAATGCACCCTTCATGATTCCACATATAGTAAAGCAACATTCACAAGCCCTTCACAGTGAGTGGCCGAGAATGTTGTACTTTTTAACAAGAATACTGTTAACTTTGTTTTATGACAGTCTTGTTATGAATGTTTGATTTTCTGCGAGATGAAGTGTTTTGGTGCCATGAATCTTATTACCTATGAGCCTTTTGTTTTTGCCTGTCCTTTTGGTCACCTGTATGGCCCGTGGCAGCACCGTCTAAATGAAGTCTGTCAGGAAAGTGTGATCATTAATTGAAAGCAGAGAGAAAGGTGGAGATGAAACACAGATGACTACAATGCCAAATAATTATGATAGTAAAGGTGAAATGTGTAGAACAGCAAATGTTTGGTTTTATAAGTCGCCATCAGTTATTCCCCTCCTCTGCTCAAAGGAGGTTAAAAACTCACTAGTGGAATTGGTGTAGAACATCATTCCAAAGATGATTTTAACCGTGTGACTGCTATAATTCTTTTTCATGTGTGTGACTTCTCGCTGGGGCTGAGTTGTACTCAACTTGTACAGGAATTCTGTTTGGTTTCTGTTGAGCAGATTAAAGCTGATTTGTGGCTGTTTGACCTCATCATTTCAGCCGAACCAAGTAACATCACCAGCAGAAAGAATGCTGGATATTTATCCCATTCGACCCCCACGCTGGCTCAGCTGTCTCAACAAGGGTCACAAAACCAATGGAGTTGTTGGTTATTCGAGATCCAGCAGTCATTCACTGCTTTATTCACTCTCCACTGAGGATACTTTGGCAGACTGAGTTGTTTAAATAGAACATGCAAGAATTTTGATATCACTTGGCACAGAAGTCACTATTCACAACCTGGCCATGTCTATTAAGGGCAAGGTGGTGACAAACAGAATTTGTGTACCTTCCCTAACTATATGGTTTCTGCAGCAGCTTGTGTGTTTCCAGCAATACCATGCACCTGAAAGCTGCTATACAGCTTAGCATACATCAGATGAGTCTGGCAGTATTGCTTGATGGCCATATTGGGCTGAATTTTCCCAGCCTTTGTAGAATGTGGGCAATGACTTCACTGCACCCCTTTGGAGCACACTGACATCTTGCATTGTGCAGTTACTGCCAGACAGTATGGTACCCATTTCAATCGCCAGGGGAAGGTACACTTCTTAAGGCAGGTGGCATCTTAGAGGGAGGTTGCATTAAAAAAAGGGACTTGAGGCTGTTTTCATTAGAGAGAAGAAGGTTGAGAGGCGACTTAATTGAAACATATAAAATAATCAGAGGGTGAGATAGGGTGGATAGGGAGAGATAGGGATTCAGTTGGGGAAATTTGGCGAGATTGGAAAAATTCTTGATGCTATTAAAATATATCTGACTTTTGCACCGAAGCTTTGCACAGTGAGATGGGTATCTTGCTACTGAATGGTGAGAGACCCATTTTTCATGCTTTAACATCTCATTATTACGTATCTTCACCTCAGTAATATGAAGTTTGTTGTTCTCCAATGTGTTGGAGAGAAACCCAATGTCCACAGTTCCTGCCTTGAAACCATACTAGGTACCTTGCGTCAGAAATAATAGGAACTGCAGATGTTGGAGAATCTGAGATAACAAGGTGTAGAGCTGGATGAACACAGCAGGCCAAGCAGCATCAGAGGAGTAAGAAAGCTGATGTTTATTTCTGAAGAAGCGTCTGGGCCCAAAACGTCAGCTTTCCTGCTCCTCTGATGCTGCTTGGCCTGCTGTGTTTATCTAGCTCTGCACCTTGTTATCTTAGGTACCTTGCATTTCCAGCTTACCACTTGCTCCTCCAGGACTCCATCTTTTCCAACTGTTTCCAACATTTCACAGCACACTCCTTGGGTAGAGACTGCCTGCCATATCGAACTCCACCCTACTCGCACCCTTATCCAAGCAGGATGGTATTATACATGAACCAGCCTCACCACATCATCATTGCACATCTTCAACTCACTCACAGTACAATTACCAACTTCACTGCACCCCTTTGGAGCACACTGACATCTTGCATTGTGCAGTTACTGCCAGACAGTATGGTACCCATTTCAATCGCCAGGGGAAGGTACACTTCTTAAAGGCAGGTGGCATCTTAGAGGGAGGTTGCATTAAAAAAATTACATTGATGTAAGTTCTTGCAAAATGAGCTCCAGACTGGATGAAGGATCTATTGTGAATGGTGTGGAGATATTAGTGATGAGAGTGAAGCAGGAGGAGAAATATCAGGAGACATTCAAGGATCACCTTCAGAAAGAATGATAAGCTACTTACAGTGTGACTGTAGGCCTCTTTGTTCCCATCCCAGACCTTATCTCTCAACTCAACTTTTAGTTCTGTATTCCTGCTTTCAGACACCTTTAGAACTGTCCTCCACCCAGTCCCAGGAGCCCAAAGCAAGGAAAAGAGAGAGTGGCATTACAATACCAATGCAAAGGCTCTATCACTTGATCTGACACTCACTACAATCAATCAATTCTGACAATGTACATACCTTGGAGACTTTTAAATAGTTGGTATCATCTTACTGTGAGTCACTAGGCATAAGTGAGCTGCGACTGGAAAGGATGAATTTTAGCTAGCATCACTGGAGGGCAGGCTGACAGATGAGTACTGCTGTAATGGACCCAGAAAAGACCTCAATGGTGTGGAATACAGGAGTGGACTAAATAAGCATGTACAGCAAGACAGGCAAACAGGAGGTTGGGAGAACACAGCAAGGCAGGCAGCATCTGGAGGAAAGGAGAAGTCAATGTTTCGGGTATTACCCTCAGGTCCTGTTTGTCTATCTTGGATTCCAGCATCTGCAGTTTTTTTTAGATCTAATTATGTACACCAAGAAGTTGGGTGCATTATCTGACTGGCCAAGCTTTCTTCTGCCAAGGCGCAAGGAAGTTAACTCCAACATGGCAGAGAGGCTGATACAGAACTTGCCACCTGTCCAGCCTTTCTTCTATCTCCCTGTCATGCAGCATACTCATAAAGGCTGCTATTGCTGGCCCCACTCAGCTTCTGTTCAACCTCAATCACATATGTCACCGATATCCATATCATTGGATGCAGCAAAACTCTGACAAATCAAGAAGCATTTCCAGAAATACAGCCAGTTATACAGCTAGTTCTACATGCATTTATATCCTTATGGGCTACCATGCAACTAGAAACATTGGTAGATCTTGTGCCCAGCATCATGCAATGTAAACTAATGATGTGATGATGGCCATCAAGAACATCATTGTCTCATAGATCATATTCACAGTAATCATCTTTATTTTAATCAGAGATCTAAATTGAAAGCACAAAATGTGAAAAAGCTTGTATTGAGTTGTAGCAACTAGTACAACTGGCCTGTTTTTCCAGAATATGAAGCAATAACTAAATCAATCTGAAAGTTCCTCCATTTGAAGCTATCATCTATTTTATACGCAATCTCATTATTGGTTAACACATGCAGTATTCTGTACATGACCAGGATTCCTCTAATTGCCCGCATTCATTTTTTCATACTTTCTGTCTGCTCAACAGGAACAAGGAGAGCTGCAAGAACAGTATGCAAATTGCAATGCTGAACAAACAGATAAGCTAATTAAGGCAGCAATATGGTAAAACATCCTTTCCTAGTTTTTCTTTCCTTGCTCCCATGTTGGCTTCCAGCTCTATTATTCTAAAACAAAATGAAGTAGTATTGTGGTTTTGTAGCAATTCCATTTTACCTCACATTCCTGCCATCATTCTGCTGTTCAATTTCTGGCTAAGCAATAATGATAGTGGAATGTCAATGTGCATTAGCCCTTTGGAATGCACCAGATGACACAGTTTGTCAGAAGAAGACATGGCCTATAGACAAACAAAATGTAATTAACAGAGCAGCTAACTGAACAGCAGTCGTTGCTGAAATTACTGTTTTAATGGTTTCTATAGTGTAGATCAAAACAACAATGTGTTTTTCCATGACCTGTCAGTGTCAATTGAAACAAGAGGTTCAATTCTTCCATTATGAATCACTGCCAGAATCAAATGAGCTTAGTTTTAATTGGTCATATATTGACTGACTTTTACGCCTTCCAGCCACACATTAAAAATTCACAGGAGAGCTTTTTGTGTCACAGAGCTGCCCGTCAAAACCTGCTTTGTCTTTTTAATTTCTGTCAGTCAAAATCCTTATTCTAGGCTGATTCTTTGATTCAGAAAGAAGACTTTAATGGGCACATGCCAATTAGTTACATTCATTGGACCCTTTCTTTGATCACCCAAGGTGTTTATTTCCTTCTTCCCATATCCACCAAACCTCAGGGAGTCTTGTAGCACAGTGGTAGTGTCTCTACCTCAGAGCTAGGAGACTTGGGTTCTTGTCTTACCTTTTCCAGAGGTGTGCAATAATACTTTTGAACAGGTTGATCTGAAACATGTCCAGCAAATCTGGAACACAGTATTAATTCTCCCCTCAACCTACTCTCGGGCATCATGGTAGATGACCTTCTGCTAATTGCAGCATTGTTCTCTTTCACCATATCTCAAAGGCATCATGACTGAAAGTCAGAGACTTTCCAATGGTCAGTTGTTGCACACATCTCAGAACATGTGATAGCACTTCCTGCCATTCTACTTGCGTAATGATCAGGGACAGCAGCAACTCCTTTTAAAGAAGTTGATTCTTTTTAACATGCAGCCAACCAATTTTCAAGCCTGACTCCAAGATCTGTTTTCCAGGGAGTCCATTCAGATTAAAGGAAAATGTCTCATGTCAACACTTGATCAGGACAGTCTCCAACCTGTTGAGATGGGGAAGTTGAGGTTTGTGTGTAAATGTATTATTGTAGTGTACTGTATCAATGTACAATGTGGCACAACATCTCAATAGTGTGTAGAGGGAAATAGTGGGCAGGAAAATACAAGACTGCTCTTGATTGGGGGCAGCATGGTGGTTCAGTAGTACTGCTGCCTCACAGCACCAGAGTTCGATTCCACCTCTTGGGCGACTGTCTGTGTGGAGTTTGCACATTCTCCCAGCGTCTGTGTGTGTTTCCTCTCACAGTCCAAAGACGTGCAGGTTAGGTCGATTGGCATGCTGAATTGCCCATAGTGTGCAGGGATGTGTAGATTAGATGGGTTATGGGGGAAGGGTCTGTGTGGGATTTTCTAAGGGTCAGTGTGGACTTCTTGGGATTCTATGATTCTCTTAATTGTCTGACTTTTAAAAAAAGTATGGGGGTAGCGTTGCTCTCTCTAGAAATGTCAAGGACGGTGGAGGGAAGGGAAACTAATTGGCCAGATTGGCACCAGAAAGACCTGCCCAATCCCCACCTACTGACAATTTTGTTCCAGGCAGGGAAGTGCAATGTTGATCTTTCTGACAAACCACCAGATAAAGCCCTTAAGTGAACAACAAGTTAAGAGCCTCACAAGCCACTGGCTTGATTATCCACGTTCCTGGTGGTTAAAAATAAAAAGTGACTGCTTTCCTGATTGGGAAGATTGGGCAGGCACCTGCCTGTTGGATGGCAGGAATAGAGCCCCATTTACCTCAATCTGGAAACAAATGGGACATGGATAACGGAGCGATTTGGCTGCTGAAAATCATCCTCTTGCCTCCCCACACCCCTGAAACCATTGTCCGATGACCCCTAGCCCACAATAACCTAGCCTCCCCCCATCAACACATCATTTGCCTTTTCACTGACCCTAGTCCTGTTGTTCGTCTAATAGTCTAGGCCTTGGATGCATTGCTACAGCTCACAGTGGCTGCTCATTACCAGTTGACTGCTTCAAGCAGGACAGGACAACTTAACCTAAGGACCTTAGGTTGGTGAAGATGCTCATTAGTCAGTGTCAAAGTACCAGATTGGCACTTGATCTGGCAGGATTCCATGCTAGTATGGGCAAGGGCTTACTCAATGTGAAAGACACCCAGCCACATATGTATCCTCCAAAATGAAAAATCCCAGCCATAGAGGGAGGTGAGGAAACCATTAAAAAGATAAAACACATCTGATCACAGTGATAATCATATTTTAAAATTTCAGTAGTTTGATCTGGTGAAAGTGAGACTACCAAAAGTACTCAAACAGCTAAATTTTACCAGTTTTATCAAACACAACTTCACACTTTCTCCATCTTTCAATATTCAGTTACTTCTCGCTGCAATGTGGAGAGAAAGAAAAAATTCCACCCGATATTGGCACAAAGCTAATGGATGAAAATCAAAAGGTCTGTTCAGAATCACAAGCTTTTTGCAAATCCAAGGTGAGAGTTAACTACAACAAGCCCTGGGTCTATATAAAATGCCTCCTGAATGGATCCATGAGGCACGATGTTATCTCAGCACTGTTTTAATCAGGCCAACCGGGGGAATGGGCAGCTTGACACCAACCATCACTGTCCGTCCTGAATAAATGTCCCCTGCAGCAAGCTCATCACAGGACAAGCCATTGAACCCCTATAGTGTCCATTTTTGAATCAAGAGAAGCCTTGTAGCAATATTTGCAAATAGAAGAATGAGCCCAATTAATCAGGTTATATTTCTTGTCTAGGTTACGTCTGCTGCATTTGCTGACTGCATAGAAAATTCTAGAACCTCTGAAAAACAGAATGAAGAAGTGAACAAAGAAAGGTGATATGACAGTTGCTTGAGCTTACTGTCAATTGTTCCACAGGTTTCATGAAATTATTGCATTTGTGCTGTTGAAACACATTCATTGCTCCACAGAGTGGTGCACAACAATGAAATTTTTTTTCATGACTTAATGTATGTTCCTGCAAGATCATTCAATCTCTTTGGCACAAAAATGGAAATTGAAATTGTAGAGTGTCATTCTTGCAGGTAGTCAGCTATTCTTAAAAGCTTCTAAAAAATAAAAGGATGTGTTTTTTTGGAAATAATTTAGCTTTCATTTCTTTCACATTTTCTTTTTCTTAATCCAGTCTTTTGTTTGCTCTTTTCCTTCCTTTCTTAGTACCTAAATGACTCTGGTTCTAAATGACTCTGTCTCTTTCCTACCTGTTCTTCTCTTTAATATTCTTTCCATAAATTTCACGGATTAAGAAATGGACCAAGAGCCTGTCCATTCATCAAGATCCAAGATATATGATGTCCCTGTTGCCAGCTCACATTTCAAGAAATTTGTGCGCAAATTTTTGACTAAAGTGAGAGATAGGAAGATCTAATGATCCAGTTTGATGGGATGCCATTTATCCAGTAAATTTCATGGCCAGTAATTTATCAATATCACAGGCTACTTTTCAGTATTATTCATTATCTTGCAAGTTTTCTTTTAATATTTCCTTGGTCAATGTTCTTTCTGCCCACCTTTTCCCTGTGCATCCATGGGTTAAAGGAGGATACTGAGAATGAGAGTGGTGACCAGTGAGCGGGAGCCAGCTGGAGTATTCCTCTTCAAATCTGACACAGAAGTTAGTTTGGTTATTGATTGCAGGAAACTCCTCATGCCCATTTTGGGTGCTGCCACAATGGTGTGGGCTGCCAAAGAGCAAACTAATTTTGGAGAGGAGACCTCAGGCAGTTGTAGTAGAAAATGCAAGTACTTAATGCTTGTTTCAGAATGTGGGTAAAGAACACGGTTACCATAACTAAATATGGCGGGTGTTGCGTTATCACAATCCGATTAATGTCACTTTAACAGCTCAACATGTGTAAGAACCAAAAACCCAAATGTTATCATTGGCCACAGACTCTCTGCACTATAGCACTTGAGGCACAGGCTGGGTCTGGAGATTACTCTATTATGTCTACATTAGTTTAGTTGTAAATAAACCCAGGCATCTTCAAGAAAATGGAATTTACATATCTCATTTGTGTTGTGTTTAAACAACACAAGAATATTATTACAATAGATAGTACATTTCTAGTCAGAGGTGTATATGTGCTTTCTACACACCATTTTAGGTCCTTAGATGTCCACATAAGTCTTGTTTTTAAATCACATAGAGTCAGGCGCTACAGAACCCACAGAATATTTAAGATCAAAATCAAAATATTACAGGAAAAGCCATGGGCAGAATTTACCAAGTCAGCTAAGTCTCAGTTTCAGGGAATTTCATGATTTCACTCCACAAGCTGTAGCGAGCCAACTATGCAAAATGTTATATAGCTCACCTCCTTATGATCTCAGCCTGTCTCAATGGCACGACGCTTGTGCTATCTTGCTGCCATGTGTGACTGAAGCACTTGCCATTACTGGGTCTTTGGGGATTTCTGCTGTTGGTGCCGTATTTAAACCCTGAGTGTGCACCATGTGAATCCCTGCTCACCCTGAACTGCCGTTAACAGTTACAGTAAGGGAGGAATTGCTTCAGAAATGGTCAGCAAAGTTAAGTTTTACTAACAGGGACCTTGAAGTCCTCATGAATATATCCAGCCAGCCAGTCACAAAGCTGCCCCCAGGGTAAGTGTGGTGTCCACAGTTTGGATGAATGTCCAGCAGTGCTGGAAGATGACCTTCTTTCTGCTACCTCACACTATCTCTATTACTGCATCCACATGCAGCCAAGGCCCATAGCCTGATATGTTCACTATTGCATAAAGCATCTAGCCTCAATCACTCTGAATGATCCCAATCTCCCAGGCCACTCACCCGGTATACCCTATGTTCTTTATACTCACAAACTCTGCACACCTCACCACTTTCCTCCACTCAGCACCAACACTAAGAGCTGTGCTAATCACTCTCCTCTCACTCACTCAATACCTTTCTTTCTCTCATTTCACAAGAAAATATCCCACAATAAGGCAGAGAGAGCCAGGATGAGTGACAAAGTATCTGATATTGATCTCTTCCATGAGGAGACAATCCTTACCCTACCAGGAGAGGACAATGATCATTCATGTGGCAATGCCACAGTCTCAATGAACTGGCAACCAGATGAGATCCATTGTTAATTGTTATTCTGTTCTCACATTCATTGCCATTGTCAGCAATCTTCATTGTCTGTAAAGTTATTGGTGGAATTTCCTGTCTCCAAATATGATTGCTAAATCTTCCTTCTCTATCTTGCGATATTTACAGTCTACACTAGCCAAAGTCCTGGATGCATAGGTTTCTGGGCATTCCCCTCCATTGGGCCACCTATGAGCTAATACCACCCCAAAGCCGTATAGGAGGCATTGCATGTCAATACCAGATATGGCTTGGAATCTTAGCTTGTCAACATATGAGAGGATAATAGTTGTTTCTTTACTCCACTGAAAACTAGGACTTGTCTGTGCAACCATCTCCAATGTGCCAGATTATGTGTTAACCATCCGTAATAATTCACCAGCTCAAGAAATCAGTTCCTGCAGCATACAGCCCATGTCAGGTTCCTGGGCCATAGACAAATGGCCCCAAGGAATTTTAAAACAAAGGTTATTGGGGAATTTCCCATACTATCAACGAAGAGAGAAGTACTGATTCTTGGGACTGAGTGGTTTTCATTGGAAGTTGATATGGAATTTTTGCAGTACATTTGCTCCATTGACCGAATTGTTGAAGAAGTGCAAAACATTTCAGTGGGCCATGAGCTGTCAGAAGGCATTTGACAGCCTGAAAACTGTGCTAACTACTGCCCCAGTGTTAGCCACACCTAATTAAACAGCCATTTGAGGTGGTTATCAATGTAAGTGATGTGGGTGTTGGTACTGTACTCTTGCAAGGAGACAACAAGAAGATAGAAAGTCCTGTTGGGTATTTTTCAAAAAATTGAACAAACACCAACAGCAACATTCTATAATTGAGAAGGAGACCTTGAGTTTGGTGTTGCATTTTCCAACATTTCAACATTTATATTGTCAATAATGAATCAGAGACAATTGTACGGACTGATTGTAAGCTCTTAACGTTCTCAGAAAAATTTAAAGATAAAAATACCAGCCTGTTTAGATGGAGTGTGTTATTGAAGCCATTCAATTTCAGAATTATACATGTACCAGGATAAGAGAACGTAACTGATGAAAGGACTTGGAAGCATTCAGTGGCAGGGAATACAGACTGAAGTAGTAAATGTTTGCATGCATAAAATCAATATAATGTATATGTATTATAGTGTATTATTGTATATTGATGGCTCATTTTTTTAAAAGGAGGGAGGGGCGACCATACTATGGCTTTAAGAAGTGAATTTTGTCTTTTTCTTAAATGAAGAATGGTAGAGACAGGGGTGAAGAGCAGTCTGCCCCAAAGCTAATAACGTAAACAGCTTGTGAGGCCTTGTGTTTTTTTTAAAGTTGGAACAATAGTAACAGCTTGAAGGGCTGGGGTCTAGCTCCCACAGAACCAGGATTTATTCTGGTTTTGGCTTTCAGTAGCAGTTACTAGCGTCTTGAAGCAGGATTTGAAAGCTCTTGTTCCTCTGTCTGTTACAGTTAAAAGCTAGGGTTCTCTTCCTGTCATTAGAATTGCAGGTGAGGCAATTTATCTATTTTACCCAGTTTGCCTTTGCCAAGGGTGTGTTTATGGGATGCCACTATATTGGAAGATTTAATTAGTAGTAGATATCTTATAATATATTGTTAAGCATTTTGATAGAGTTCCAAATAAGCCCATTTGTTTCTTTTTCTTTTTAATTTTGTTTTTATTTTAACATAGTATATAAATAAATTGTTTTGTTTCCAGCTTCATAGTATGACCAATCGAATTACATCCTCAACATAATACCTTGCACCTATCTTTAAAATAAGGAGAAGTCAAGGTCTAGACTATCTTCTTAATATATTTTGAGGATGTTTGGTCTGATCTATAACACGTGACAGGGCATTCTGATCACCATCTCTAAACAGAGGTTAACATCACTGTCCCTTGCTCAGTTGCATAGCATTCTATGGAAGACAAGTGACTATAGTTCTCTCTCTTCACCGTATTTGTGAGAGCATTTATGGCCGAAAACTCCACATTAAGAGGCTGCTCCACATTTGCTGGAGGTTTCTGTTGGTCCGGGGCTTCCAAATGTGTGTGTTTCTCATCTATTTGTGAGGATGCAAGGCAGAGATGTTATGAACATCCAAGAAGGCTGAGAGTAAGTGAGTGTTATGAGGCAAATGAAGAGTCTGGAAATGCAGTCTAGCCCTGCCCATGAGCTGATGCATGTCTTGAGCACATAGCGTCTTTGCAGCGACATTCAGTGATAGTTGCTGGTGCACTGTGAAGTGCAGCATTGAAGTACAATAGAGTCCAGTAAGTAGATTTAAGATACACCATGAAGTCTCTTACAGACTGGCACATGTTGGAAGCCAATGATTGTGGACATATGGTGAGTACCCATGGAATGTGCTCAGAAAAGGTTCGTGCCCGGTGTTCAATATAGAAATCTTTTGGAGCAAGCTGTGAGCTGAAGGTTCCAGTAACTCATTCTGGTTTCCATGTTGAGTTTTCCCAATGATCAGTTACCATGGTGATTTAGATAAGAGCACACTAGAAAATTAATGTGGCGAGTTGGTTTGTTAACAGGGTATTTAGCAAGCAATAATAAGCGTCTGTTGACAATTTAACACTGCCTCGTGAGAATCTCATCAATCCACTTGAGGAAAGCAAACAACATGTGACATGCTGATCTTGACATTAAGATGGGCATCAGTGAACATTTCACCCAATCCTACCACGCAGTTTACCATAGTCCACACCATGGAGACCCTGGTGAGATTCCAACTATTGAAACTGGAGCAACATATGGCGGGTACAATGGGGAGGATACCAGGATTCATAATCCCAGACTAAAGTTTTTTCGATAAAGACGCATTGGTATTTCTTTGATATGTTGGTGTCCGTTGTGAACAGGAACATTTCAAAAGTACACTACAGAAAATTGACGGAATGACAATTATGCTTTGCCTCCCACAATAGCTTCAACCGGCCAGACAGTGCATCGTCCTATCAGGAGAAGTGTATCGAAGCATGGAAATACATCTTCCCAGAGACATCAGAACGCAGAGTAAAAAGTACAAAATCAGAAGTTTTAAATGAATAATTAATGTATTTCTTGATGATGCTTCTGCCAAAAGTTGTACAGCCATGCTGTCAATTTCATTCCCTTTTCTTGCAGCTTCTTTGGATAAACATGTCAAAACATTTCCCTGATCCTATTATGAGTCTGAACATGAATTATACATTAAAGAATGTGACTGCTATCTTACTGCCTTGTCCGTCCTTCTTCCCATCAATCCCTATATCCTATTGTGCCACTTATCCACCATTGTGTTTATTAACTAGCTTCTGGTAACCACAGCACTTTGATTCAAAAACATTTATTAGCTTTTTTTTTTACAAACCACACCATAAACTTATGCAAGCAAACTTCCGCAGCTTTTTCCATGGTCTCCTGCCAAAACCATCTGTATGTTTTGATCTTTCTTCATAAAATCTCTACAGTGTGGAAGTAGGTCATTCAGCCCATTGAGTCCACTCCAACTCCCCAAGGAGCATCCCACCCTATCCATGCATTTCCTGTGGCTGCCCCACCTAGCCTGCACATCCCTGGATAATCCACCTAACCCACACATCTTTGGACTGTGGGAGGAAAGCCACACAGACACGGGGAGAATGTGAAAACACCACATAGACAGCTCACTAAGGCTGCAATTGAACCTGGGCCCCTGACACAGTGACGTAGCAGTGCTAACTACTGAGCCACCATGCACCCACTCCTAGCTTGCTTGTGATTCTCACCATGATGCATAACCTAGATTAACAGAGCCTTCTACCAATATGCAGTCCGGAATTCTGTTTCAAAATTTACTCCTCTTGCCATGAATTTTTTGCCATTTTGGCAACCACTTCAAAGTCTACTCCTCCAACCAAGCTTTAACCAATAGCTCAATACATGTTTCAACTTTGTATATGATATTCCACCTCTACCCCACAACCACATTTCCATCCCACTCCTACAACAACAGAGATTTACAATGTACTATTTGTGCATTTATAAAACTGAAGGATTTTGGATTTAAATAATCTCACACATGTACCTGAAAAGGAGAATATTCCTTAACTAAGAAATACCCATTTTAATCAATTAAGGGAACTTCATTGGAAAGGAGCCTTGTGAGCAGAATGCCAAGACACAAGAAGCCACTAATGTGACATTTTTTTGTAAAAAAATCATTCATGGAATATGGGTGTCACGGCCGAGACCAGCATCTAATGCTCATCCCTAATTGCTCTTGACAGGCTGTTGAACTTACCTTTAAAATTAGCTCATCACCTCAGAAAAATTCTGTTCTTAATGTGAAAACAGCTCAGTGCCAAAGCAAAGTGTTTATTTAATGTCTGGATGTTGCTATAGAGTTGTGGATTGGCAGCTCACACTCAGTTCCGATTTCTTACTTCCTTAGCATATGTATAGTCATAATGCCTGTCACTAGTCATTTTCGTGGTTAAATGATGTTCTTTACGATCACCTTTAAGTTTTAATTGACAAACATCCCTCAACAATATGAGCTGTAGTTTGAATCATAGCATAACTGAAACCTGGTTGGTCCAGACCGTCCCAATGATGTTAGGCAGCTGTAAAAGTCATGGCCAGACCAAAAATGATTTAGAAGAATTCTATGCTTCTTTGGGAGATCACTGCACATCAACCTGGCAGTGAAATTAATGCTATATCAAAGTGTGGTCTCTGGTGGATGATTCTCATACTAATCTTCCATCAAATCCTTCTGGCAAAGGTCTTCAGCTGTAATTCCACGTACATTAAACTATATAGAGTGGTGTGAGGAAAGATGGACTGGTGGTGGATTGAGGAGGTCATTGAATAAGGGCAAGCTTGAGTTAGAGTAGATCTTCTCCAGTAGCTTGCCTGCTGGGGCAATGTTGCTCAGCACTGGGAGCTGGAGGTGGGGATTTGGGTAAGTTGATCAAAGAGTACCTAAGTTATCTCGGATTCTCCAGCATCTGCAGTTCCCATGATCTCTGATCAGCTTTTGTGCTCCTAAGATGCTGCTTGGCCTCCTGTGTTCATCCAGCTCCACACTTTGTTATCCATGATACACAGTGTTGGGTTGAGTTGGACTGGTATTGTACTGGGATCCAGTATTCTGCAGATGAGAGCATGGTGGCAAGAAAAGAGGTTCTTAAGGATTTGGTTTAGGATTACTTGAGACATCAGTCTGTTTAGTGAGGGTTTTCCCTTTTTTTTGGCAGTCCTGATGAAGTGTTGTTCTGTATGAGGGTTCTGTCAAGAGTGATGCCTAGATAAACAGGTGGAAATCATGCTTCAGTCACTAGCCATCAGGGATGATTTACAAGGCCATCACATTGCTGGCATTGCAAAGGTGGAATGTGCCAAAGTCCTTTTACTGGTGTTTGGTTGTAGGCTCCAAATCTTTCAGTCATCGGTCAGCCAAAACATTACGTAATGCATCTTCCAGCTCTGATAAAGTCTGAACCTGTGGTACACAGCAGATGTTTTCTGCATGGATAAACTGGGACCAGGTGGGGGCAGTTTGTTGATGTAGAAGTTGAATAAGGTATGGGCTAAGGCAGTCTCCTGGGGTAACTCATTCATCTGCTTCCTCTGGGCACTAGCGTTGTCACCCATATGCCCCTTGACCCTGAACTGTCTGTCCTGGATTAGCAGTTCAATGGTTTCACTAACCCAAGGAAGGGGAATGCTTGCTACTTTTATAAATATGTCCATGTCACAGGCTGTAGTGAATGGTAGGAAGGTCAAGGAAAATTGCCCCTGTTTTGAGCTTCCTTTTGAAGGTATTTTCAATGGAAGTAAGAAATGTGAGGACTTGATTACATATATTTCTTCATTGTTAAAAGCCTGCCTGTCTGTACTCGGGATGTTTTCTACTTCTATCTTGATGTGCTATAGGACCAGTCACTTGAAGCATATTGATGACAAAGATATTGACCAGTAATTTTATGGTCATTTTGAATTTTTGGTGTTTGTACCTAATGACCTCTGTCGATGAATGTTAAATACCTAGAAATTGAAGGTAATAGGATGAACAGGTGTCTGTTATTATAGTAGTTAATTAAACTTGATACAAGTGTCTCTTAGAATATCTACCTATGAGCCAGGATGCCTGAGTTCAAAACTCACAGGCTGTTAGACATGTATAATAACATCTCTGAGCAGGTCAATTTTTTTTTAAAAGTGTACTTAGATATGTTATTGGGGCCTCTTGTGACACTGTGATAATGTTGTGAGGCCAGGGTTTAATCCGACCTGTTCCAGAGGTGTATCATAAAATTGCTAAACATGATGAGTAGAAAATTTCAGTTTGCAGAGTCAGGCCAGCTTTCAAATACCTCTGAAAACACTAGGACACAGGATCATTCAAACACATATACCACTTTCAATTGAAGAAGACCCTACTTAGATACATCATTGAGGCTCTTGTGGTGTAGTGATAGTATTCTTACCTCTGAGCTAGGAATCCTGGGCTTAAGCCCCACCTGTTCCATAGGTGTGTCATAACACATTTGAACAGGTTGATTAGAAACATCTACTAAAATGTATTGTGAAGTCAGTTGCAGTGCACTGGTAGTCTCTTTATCTCTGAGCCAAAAGGCTTGAGTATGAGTTCCATCCTGTCTAGAAGTGTGTTTTAATATCTCTGAACAGTTTTTTTAAAAAAAGACTACATTAACATCTGTTTCAGATAGACTACAAGCAGGAGGGTCTTGTGGTAGATATGTGGACCAGAAGGTTCAAGTTCAAAACTGTAGTAAACGATGAATTGTCTCTGCCAAAGAGTTGTAGTTGAGGTATATTCTTCCAAAAAGGATTGTATGTCCTCCAACATTTGCCTGACTTTGAGAGGCTGATGACATGAGACTTGCACAGGATTTTGGCAGTCTTCCCACACATGACTCGTACAAAGAATTAGGCCAACCAGGAGTGAAGCTGTGAGCCAAGGTATTTTAGAAGCTCGGAGAGGATGTTGAAATAACTAGCAGCAGTACCCAGGTTGATGGCTTATTGTACCTTGTCAAACTCCAGGACATTGAAGGGTTCAAATTTGCCATTGTGTAGCCCATAGAAAGATTCTCAGAAAAATAACGTGACTTGCCAAATACTATTTGTAAAGAGCAGAGGTTTAAATGATTGTGGGGAAGGTGAGGAGTTGAGAAAGTGTGGTGGGAGGAAGAGCAATTTGGAAAGCAGACTGACTTGCACATTATCTATTTAAATTCTTGTTTTTAGGTGCTAATGACTCACATGAAAAGTGCATACCAGAAAATCAACTGAGAAAGGAGACACGCAGAACACTTTCCGTCATATCACTTAGTGGCTTCACGGTTGCATCAAAGAGGTCTTTACCGTACACATCAAACAACACAAATGTCCCTCAAAATCTCCAACTGCACAGAAAGGGCAGGAAGAGGAATTCTTCTCTTCATTCATTCGGCAAGCAAAATGAGGTGAAATTAACTCAATCGTTAAAATGATTTTAAGGAACTTTACGTCATTACATCAATGCTTTGAGATTCACTGGCAATGCAATTTTATCTCCAATGGTTCATCAGCTAAACATTTTGAAAATAATTATTGCATCATTAATTAATCTGATAATCTACCAGTGCCTACCAGAGTTGAGCAAAACTGAGTTATGCATCCCCACCTATTCCTCAAGGTACAATATGGCAATAAGGGCAGAATGAAATAAATATTGAACAATAACATAACTAGAGCTACTTTGAATATGATAAGATGCTAGACAATTATTCAGTGTTTGGACAATTTAGATGATTTTGGTTTGCCTCCTGAAACTTACCTCAGAGTAATGTTACTGGAAACCTCTGTGCTGCTTTTGAAGATCAAAACTGAAACTTGTTTTTGCATTGATATTCTACTGAGCAATGATGCAATGATTCTTATTACCCTCTGGCACAATTGAATGGGATGGTGATGGCGAGCACGAGGGGGGGTAGCTTTAAATTGAGGGATGAAAGATACAGGACAGATGTCAGAGGTAGTTTCTTTACTTAGAGAGTAGTAAGGGAATGGAACGCTTTGCCTGCAACAGGAGTAGATTCACCAACTTTAGGTACACTTAAGTCGTCGTTGGATAAGCATATGGTGTACATGGAATAGTGTAGGTTAGATGGGCTTGAGATCAGTATGACAGGTCGGCACAACATCGAGGGCCGAAGGGCCTGTACTGTGCTGTAATGTTCTATGTTCTCTGTTCATTTAACCACCAATTATAATTACTGGGTGCCAGGAATCAACAGATCAATTTCAGTGCAGCCACTAGCTGGTCATTTGAAATACCTGAGAAGGAATGTTTTTGTTTCACCAAAAGATAGTGGAAGAATAGTCTAAATAGGAGGTGTGGGATAAAATGAGTAAGTGCAAGGTGTTGCAATTTGGTTTTAAAAAGAACAATAATTAGAATGTCAGTAGCTGTGGTGTTGTTTTAGGAGTAGAAGGATCTAAGAGATACAAGTGGAAAATCATTTTTTTTAGAAGAATTGAGGTTTTTTTTAACCCAAGAGGTATCGCATATGAACACCAAAAAATATTGCTGAATCTGTACAAAGCCTTAATGATAGAATTCAGTGTACTGTGCCTATTATAGCACCCCACTTTAAAACAATTATTGATGCTTTAGGAGAGGTTCATTGAAAATTGGTTCGAGATAATAAATGTACAAAAATGCTGGAAACTTTGGTTATGATGCAATAATACACTTAGGAATCATAAACATACATAGGGGGTAACTAGAATTCTTGTGGATCCACTGCCAGGTGCTTAGGTCTAGACTGTAGGAAGTGACTTACCTGGTGACTTGTTCTCATTCCTTTCTGAGGGTGGTCCTTGAACCTCATGCTGTCACAAAATGACAATGACTCTACTCCACCAATAATGCATTCATAAGAACATAGGACTCTGGAACAAGGATAGGCCTTTACATTCTCAAAATTATTTAACTGTTCAACAAAATCATGATCAATTTGTTGCGGTATCAGCACCATTTTCCTATCCTCACCCAATATCCTTTGATCCTTTAATCCCTGGTCCAAAAATCTACTTAACCCAGCCTTGAATAAATTTAAAGACACAACCTCCACTACCTTCTAGCAAAGACAATCCCACATTCTAATGACCCTCTGAGAGTTTAAAAAAACTGTCATTAATGGGAGACATCTTGTTCTTTAACCATGTCCCTATCCATCACTCTGTAAACCTCTCCCTGCCCTGACACTCAAAGCTCCATCATTCAAATGGTGCCATGACTATTTATTATACCTTTCTTTTAGGAGGGAGCACCTGATTTTTAGAAAAACAGGCTAGCTGCACCAATGGTCTCTGCACAATGCTGAGCACAATGGCAGTCAACAACACAAAGAAAAAGAAAGCAGTGAGGGACCTGTTTGGTCACAAGCTATGATCATGTAGATGAGCTGGGTGCATAAAACATACGTCAGCCAATCTAATTCAGAATGGGTTTGGAACAGTTATAGTCATATCGCCTGCACCCAAAAACCAGAGCATATGAATTTCTAGTCCCTTTTGTTCTTAACTTTAAAGTAGGCCTAAATAAATATACAACCAATTCTAATAAAATTCATGATTCTGCTACTCATGGCATTGACAAAACCATAAGCGGATTGGGCTTTCATTCTTACTTACATCTTTCAGATGACATGTTATAACTAGGCCCTATCTGTTCATGAAGATGGATGTCAATGATTCTATGACTATAATAAAGATCATCAGCAGCCTAGCCAACGTTTACCCTCAGCTAGCTTCAGTGAAACAGATAATTTGGATAATTATTTAATTGCTGCTTGAATGATCTTGTTGCATAAAAATTTCTGCATTTCCTTCATTATAACAGTTACTGCATTTCAAAAATTGCTTAATTGGTTGCTTTGAGCAGTCCCGAAGCTGTGATAGCTGATTTAAGAATACAAGTCTTTTCTTCATTTTTTTGACCTATGCTTTCTTGTATATTTCCCAGATGTTGTTTAGAAGGCAGGAAAAGCCTTGTCATTGTCAGAAGAGAATTTCTTTGATTTCTCTTAAAATGGATCCACTGCAGCTAAATGAAAGAAGTTTGGAATCCTCCAAATGATGCATTGTAGTATTGGTTGGACAACCTACAATGAACACTATTAAGTTTAATCTAGTCTAATTATCTGTTATATTTAATTATTTGCCTTTCAATTTACAGTGCCTGCTGTTCAATGAATAACTTTTCAATTTGATATTCTTCACTTAGAATTTTACACTACATAGAACCTTATTGTTTTAGAATGCTACCTAAAAATGAAAAGTACATTTATCCTTTGATTATTAGTCAGAGTCATGATGAGGATTTCATCAAAATGTTTTTGTGTTCCTGTGCGGCTTACGTTTCGCTAGTATTTCTTTATATAATGTCAAGGCAGAATGATAGCACCAAGAAACAGAAACATTAAATGGTGTTCAATATAAATAGGATTTGCGAAATATGTTCATTTACATTACCAAATATCATTACATCACAGAAATGGTAAATATAGTTATTCCTATCAATTCATTCAGATGTGACACATGGGCTTAAGCCTAGGTTTTCTGAATAAGAGGCAAGATAATGGTCATATTTATGTATGTTTTCATATCTGCTTTTGCTCTGATCTGGATGAAATTGGGTTAAGCAAAAGGCTACAATAGGGCAGAAAATTAATTGTCCAATAATTTAGACAACTTTGCAGATTCATTCTCCATCCCCCCTAAGGTTTGATGTTTACATTTTTATCTGCAAACTGTTGAAGACAAAGGCAAAATACTGTATTCACATGAAATAAGAAACAGAAACAGAAATTGCTGAAAATATTCAAACTCCACTTTTGGGAAGTATTTGTGGAAAGAGAAATAAAAGATGGAATCTTCTAAACACAGCCCTTCATTACTCCCTTGCTCCGACAGCAGAACTGTGTGCAGTTCAATTTTTAAGGTGGGTCGGCAATGCTAAATTGCCCATCATGCCCAGGGATGCGCAGGCTAGCTGGATCAGGGAAATGCAGGGTTACAGGGATAGGGTGGGGGTGGGCCTGGTTGGGATGCTTTTCGGAGGGTCAGTGTGGACTTGATGGACTGAATGGCCTGCTTCCACACTGTATTGATTTGGTGATTCTATGAAAGCATTAGAAACAGTAAGGACTACAGATGCTGGAAACTAGAGTCAACGGTTGTGAAGCTGGAAAAGCACAGCAGGTCTGACAAGACCTGACAAAGGGTTTTGGCTGAAAATGTTGACTTTTCTGCTTCTCAGATGCTGTCTGATCTGCTGTGCTTTTCCAGCTTCACATCTATTGACTCACTAATAGTGAGTCAAGGCATCAGTATTTCACCACAAGATTCCCCCAGCCAGTTTGGAAGGGTGGATGGGATGATGCATTGAAGCTGTCAAAACAATGATTTCTCATTAAAAAGATCATGACATGAATTGGAAAGGCTTAACATTATCAAGACTTTTGAGTTTGCAGCAAACACAACAATGGAGAAAACAGGGTGAAAGGCTGTGCCCTGTGTCTCTCGGTGTCATTGAGAGAGACTGTATTGAAGCGAGTATTCCTAAAAATGGGAACAAAATTACCATGTTTCAAACGAAGGAAACCTGAATGGAATGGAGAAGGAAATGTGGTCCCACCGGCCTCGAGAAAATGCTTTAAGTGACCCACTAGAAGTGACATTCACAGGTGACAAGCTTTTCCATTAGTTTTCCCAGCATTCTCCAGCACTGAAATCCTTAGGTAACACACCTTGCAGCTATACTCATCCCCTCTCTGTCAGAACTTCACATCTCCTGATAGGCAACAAATGCTGATACTCACTCTCAGCCTCCATATTCACTAGGCTATCCTCCTCCTTTTGCAGCATGAGGCTTTCCCCTCAGCTTTCAGCACTCTGAAGGGTCCACACACCCCAAGAGACCCTAGACTATTCCTCATCAATCCTTCCCATTCCCTTGACATATTGCCATGCAAGTTTGAGAGATACAGCACCTGGTCTTTCGTCTCCTGCTATCTGACTATCCAGGTCTGCAAACACATCGGTATATTCATACTGTAATTTTTAAAATTTAGCATACTGTATTCACTGATGATGGTAAGAATCTGAAATTTGGGCCCAGGCACAAGATGGCTGCTGGTGGAAGTTAGCAAGAAAATGTCTTCCGGCCTGGGAACTGTAAATTCTGCTAGAGCTGCTATTTTAGCCTGGGAACTCAGAGTTCTGCTAGAGCTGCATAAATAAAGCAGTAATGAGAAGATAATGCGGTACTAACCATTCTAGTTGACCTCCAGTAGCAAATGTTATGGTGCTATATGGCGAGACAAAAAGTAAGCTAAGCATTGTGACATAAGTTGTTTACCAGTTAATACTCCAAATTTCAGATTCTCAATGGCATCACCTCCTTCACACTGAGGAGGCCAAACACAGACCTGGCGATATTATACAATAGCCATGACATTTCAGTCTGCAAGTGTAACCACAAGTTTCTGGACAATTGTCATTTTAGTTTTCCACATTACTCTCCCAAGATTTTTTTTGTTCTTGGTCTCCAACACAGTTCCAGTGAAACTCATTGTAAGGTCAAGAAGTAATGTCTCACATTTGCAACAAACTTCCAGAATCAGCAGTGAGTTCAACAATTTGCCTAATAACCACTGCCCATGCTATTAAGGCAGCCCCAATTTTTGGTGTTGTATATGCTATACAAATTTACACCTCCTCTGAGCATGTCAGATGCTCAGTTCTGTGCCCTCTGCTCCTTTTGGTCATGTTAACGACATGCACGTAAATGTAAGACCATGATGAAGAAGTTTGCAGACGACACAAAAATTGGTTGCATGATGAAGTGGATAGCTATAGTACCACTGGGTGACCATTTTTCAGCTAACAGATATGATGGACCAAGTGGACACATTTTGTGTGGTAAACATAGCATGAATCTTCCACTTGATTTCTTACTTGTACTAATGCCAATGAGTCCAGTCCAGCACTGTCATTTATTGGTTATTCAACCCTGTCTGCCTTTCACCTTATGGTAGATTTTCCTTTCTATACTTTATTATTCCAGCAGCATTCTGTTTAGCTCACCTGGTTGGACAGTTGGTTTGTAATACAGAGCTGATGCTAATCAATGTGTGTTCACTTCCAGTATTGGCTGGGGTTACAATGAGAATTGTCTTTTCTCAATTCTTTCCTCTCAGCTGAGGCATGGCAACTGCTACCAGCCACCTCTCTGTATTGAGAGAAGCAGTCCACAGTCTGGTATGAATACAGCTACTTTACTCCACAAATTTCCTAGTTGTGAACTCACTGGAAGAGTTTGCAATTCACCTTCCTGCTACACCTACTCTGTTCCTTATTCCACAGATAACTGCTGACCTGAGTATTTCCAACTTATTGTTTCTTTTAATTGCTAAAGAGTCAGCCTAGAAACATCAGAAAGGGAAACAAATACTGTCTAGATATTGAAGATATATCTTTGTTACATTTCAATTACTTCTAGAGTTCAATTAATCCTTGGAACCTTTAGAATCAGTGAGTTAAAATTCTTAATATTTCTAATTTAAAGAGACTCTGAATTGCTGCTCCTTGTGTCCTGCTGTAATTAGTGTCTCTTGTTGCAACAAGAGCCCTTGCATTGGGTTAGCATTCAGTTCCTGCAGGTATTTATGCTTTTCATATATGTTTTTCTGTGAATGGTTTTCCTGTATTTTCTGGGCTACAAGTGCTAAACTAAATCTTGAAAATCTATTGTTGAAAATAAGAAAGCTGCAATTAGCAACGTGAAATTAAAAAAATCTAATCTGTTAACAATTGAAAAACAAGAGGAAATCTAACAAGAGGGTCACTGATTAAACCCATGTGATCATATTCCCATCATTTGTTCATACATTGCCTTACATTAATTGCAAAGAGTTTCACCTTTAAAAATCCAAATTATCTACAATTATAGAATAATGTGCATAAACAAACATTATGCAGGAAGCTGACGCTTACCAAATCCTCAGAGCCTGTTTCTATTCTGTTTCAGATTAGGGGCTGTTTTTTGTCTGAGAACAGAAATCAGTTTTTCTTGAAGGTGCAATGATGGTAGCTCATTCAGTGACACTAGAGGATTATCACAGAAGTAGGAGTGTGAATGCTGTAGTGTGAGACTGTATATATTAGTAAGCATTGACAGTACCCAAAACGACAAGCATATTTTATATTACGGGGAGAGAGACTGCAACCTGATGTATAGTGAGGCCATAGGTAACTTGGTCAACAAGGGTTTTCCAGAAACATCAAGTAGTTCCTCTTGCCATACCCAGTCTTGTGGTACAATTGTGCTTTTTGCTACATTGCATAGCAGTATGTGGCACTAACATTCAAAGCCACCTCTGCCATCTGGATAATGTCGCTGTTTAGACTTACTTTATTCATGTTGAAGCAAAACACTATTGCTTTCTCCACCTAATCTATAGCAGGAGAAATTATAATCGTGCAGTTGTACAATTTGGCATCATTCCCACAACATAACATGAAAAGTTGCTGAACTTAAACAAGGGCACCTGAAGGAGGAAATGAAAAAAATACCAGTCAATTACCAAGCACTTCTTCAACTTCAGCTTTGAGGTATTCTGGAAAGAGAAACAAATATCACCTTGCTACCAGAAATGTATTATTGTTCTTCAGCCATTTGAGATTTCCAATCACTGGCCAATATGAAATCCTGTTCACAGGTTCCAAATATTTTATATTGCCTTGTACGAAAGAGCTTTAAGACTATGCCTGAGAATCTACTCGAATCACAACTGGTTTGGTTTAGCATTTTATTTCATGAACATGTTAACACAAGCTGTCCAAAACCTCCTGTGAGACAGAGGAATAAGACCTTCAAAATTGAATATCTTGTGGACTCTCTCATGCCCAAACAGATCCTCCTGATATGCAATTATGCTCCACCATATGACATAATGCCAAATGCAAATAACAAGTTGAATTAAGATTTTGAAAATGCAAGAGAAAAAGAAAGAAAGGGCTGTATTTTTAACATCCTAGAGCACCGAGCCAATATTTAGAAGAGTTAGCTTGGAATGTAATGATGTTGAAATTAAAGGTTATTGATACACAATTGTTAACTTTGCTCAAATTAAATCAGTAATATACATTGTGTGGCCTTGTTTAAATAAAAGTATTTGTGAACTCTTAAGACAATTTGTCTTTCCAGACAGGCCTCCTCCTGAGAGTTTTCTGTAGAGAGCAAATGTTGAGCGTATGGTTTAACCGCTGAAAAAGGAAGTAATGTATCAACATGTCAGCTATTGGCCACTGTAGCCTCTATTAATAACAATATCCATTTTATTCAATTGACACCAGGTAGACAATCAAAGCAGGAAACCAAAGAAATAAAACGCCAACATGGCAAATAATTTCCCATTTAATCCTATTACATTAAAATCTTGATAAATGAATAACTGGTTTGTCAAGGCATGTTACATTCGAATTTCCCTTGGATCAAGATTTCTTGTAAAACATGAATAAGCTGAGACAATTGCCACCTCTTTGGGGTATAACACAGTGAGACATTCATTCAGAAATTCAATCCAAAATAACTGAAATGCTAAACAATAGTATACAAACCTGACTAGGCTTTTAAAACATGCCACTGCATCCTGCTGCTATGTGGTAGAAATGCAGGGACATACTAGATATGCTGCAATAAATTGTGTTTATATAATATACATAATGTAATAAAACAACCCACAACATTTTACTGAGGCAAATATACATACTGTACTGAGTGCAAGTGAGAAGTGTTTGGGAGATGAGCAAAAAAAGCATATTTGAAGACAGATGTTTGTAAGTTAGAAGTAGCATAGAACATAGAACATAGAAGATAGAACAGTACAGCACAGAACAGGCCCTTCAGCCCACAATGTTGTGCCGACCATTGATCCTCATGTATGCACCCTCAAATTTCTGTGACCATATGCATGTCCAGCAGTCTCTTAAATGACCCCAATGACCTTGCTTCCACAACTGCTGCTGGCAACGCATTCCATGCTCTCACAACTCTCTGCGTAAAGAACCTGCCTCTGACATCCCCTCTATACTTTCCACCAACCAGCTTAAAACTATGACCCCTCGTGCTAGCCATTTCTGCCCTGGGAAATAGTCTCTGGCTATCGACTCTATCTATGCCTCTCATTATCTTGTATACCTCAATTAGGTCCCCTCTCCTCCTCCTTTTCTCCAATGAAAAGAGACCGAGCTCAGTCAACCTCTCTTCATAAGATAAGCCCTCCAGTCCAGGCAGCATCCTGGTAAACCTCCTCTGAACCCTCTCCAAAGCATCCACATCTTTCCTATAATAGGGCGACCAGAACTGGACGCAGTATTCCAAGTGCGGTCTAACCAAAGTTTTATAGAGCTGCAACAAGATCTCACGACTCTTAAACTCAATCCCCCTGTTAATGAAAGCCAAAACACCATATGCTTTCTTAACAACCCTGTCCACTTGGGTGGCCATTTTAAGGGATCTATGTATCTGCACACCAAGATCCCTCTGTTCCTCCACGCTGCCAAGAATCCTATCCTTAATCCTGTACTCAGCTTTCAAATTCGACCTTCCAAAATGCATCACCTCGCATTTATCCAGGTTGAACTCCATCTGCCACCTCTCAGCCCATCTCTGCATCCTGTCAATGTCCCGCTGCAGCCTACAACAGCCCTCTACACTGTCAACGACACCTCCGACCTTTGTGTCGTCTGCAAACTTGCTGACCCATCCTTCAATTCCCTCGTCCAAGTCATTAATAAAAATTACAAACAGTAGAGGCCCAAGGACAGAGCCCTGTGGAACCCCACTCACCACTGACTTCCAGGCAGAATATTTTCCTTCTACTACCACTCGCTGTCTTCTGTTGGCCAGCCAATTCTGTATCCAAGCAGCTAAGTTCCCCTGTATCCCATTCCTCCTGACCTTCTGAATGAGCCTTCCATGGGGAACCTTATCAAATGCCTTACTGAAGTCCATATACACCACATCCACAGCTTGACCCTCATCAACCTTACTAGTCACATCCTCAAAAAACTCGATAAGGTTTGTAAGGCATGACCTACCCCTCACAAAGCTGCAACAAGATCTCACGACTCTTAAACTCAATCCCCCTGTTAATGAAAGCCAAAACACCATATGCTTTCTTAACAACCCTGTCCACTTGGGTGGCCATTTTAAGGGATCTATGTATCTGCACACCAAGATCCCTCTGTTCCTCCACGCTGCCAAGAATCCTATCCTTAATCCTGTACTCAGCTTTCAAATTCGACCTTCCAAAATGCATCACCTCGCATTTATCCAGGTTGAACTCCATCTGCCACCTCTCAGCCCATCTCTGCATCCTGTCAAAGCATGATGTAATTTTTTTTGTTTTGTTTAAATTCTTTAGTCGTTTACAAACTAAAATAATTTTTCTTTTTTTTTCAATTACATGACTAAAGAATGAATAGAGTCACCCACCTCTTCTCAGGTCACTTGTAGCAGCAGGTATACCTGTGAATACCATTGTGTTTTGAACTGCCTGAGAAAAATATATGTTAAAACTACTTTCTGTACCTAACAAATCTGACCTGCATGGCTGAAGTCTTGTGCATGTGCTTTCTGATTTTTTTTTACATATAGCTTCACACTCAGTCTTTTTGATTGGGTGGTTCATCCTTATTTCCATTTGGTATCAAAAATTGGACTTCAGATTGGTTTATCAAAACTGGCCAATCATATTGCATATATTGAAAAAATAACGGACTAGTTGGCTGCCATGATAACTTGCCAGTCTTGATCTCTATTCAATTACATTTTTTAAATTCTAAAATGAATAAACTATACATGCAACCAATACATTTTATTTCACATTTGACATTGCCACTTTAATTTGTGTCTGCTCTTACAGCCCATTTCTACTTGCCTTGTCTCTTTTGGATTTCCACTTTTCCATGCTAATGATAATTCAATTGCCACACCATATTATCTGGTGTTCCTTTTAACAACTTTTCATTACATGTAAAGGACTTAGGAGTGTCTATAAGGCATGAAAGGTACCACAGCCATTTTATTTATACTACAAGAATAACTTTCATTTATCTAGCACTATTACTGCAATACAAACTCCAAGGAGTTTGTCAGAAGCATTGTGAAACACTGAGCCACATAAGAATATAATAAAACCTAAAGCAATAAGAAGGAGAAAAATAAAAACCAAAAGATCTGCGGACACTGTAAATCAGAAACAAAATCAGAAATTGTTGGAAAAGCTCAGCAGATCTGACAGCAACTGTGAAGGGAAATCAGAATTAATGTTTTGGGTCCAGTGACCCTTCCTCAGAATCTGTTCTCACGGCGAAGTTCAAAAAAATTCATACATGGGATCTTGGTTGTTTTTGGCTGAGTTAGCATTTATTGCCCATCCCCAGTTGCTCATGAGCTGCTTTCTTGAACTGTTAAATTCCATTTACTGCAGGTACATCCACATTGCTATTAGAGTGGGAATTCTTGGATTTTGACCCAGTGACACTGAAGAAACAGTGATTTATTTCCAAATATGGATGGTGAGTGGTTTGGAGGAGAGTACACTAGTGATGGTGTACCCGTGTGTTTGCTGCCTTTGTCCTTCTAGATGGTAGTGGTCGTAGCTTTGGAAGGTGCTGTCTAAAGAGTGATGAATTTCTGCAGTGCCTGTTGTAGATGGTATGTAATCCTGCTACTGAGTGTCAGTGGTGGACCTGGTGCCAATGTAGAGGGATACTTTGTTCTCGATTGTGTCAAGTTTTCTTGAGTGGTTTTGGAGGTGTGCTAATCCAAGCAAGTGGGAGTATTCCATCACAGTCCTGGTTTGCACCTTGTACATAGAGGACTGGCTTTGGGGAGACAGAAGGTCAGTTACTTGCTGCAAGATTCCTAGCTTCTGACCCCACCTTGTGTCCATAGTATTTATATGGCGGGTCCACTTGAGTTTCTGATCCATATAACCTCCAGGAGGTTGATAGTGGGGTATTTGGTGACAATAATGCCATTGAATGTCAAGGAGTAATGATCTGATTTTTCTCTTGTTGGATTTGGCTATTGCTTGGAATTTGTGTGGCGTGAAAGTAATTTGCCACCTGTCAGCTAAAGCCTGGATCTTGTCCAGGTTTTGCTGCATTTGGACATGGACTGTTTCACTATCTGAATTGTCTCAATTGGTGCTGAATATTATGCAATCACTGGTGAATATACTCACTTCTGACTTTATGATGGAGGGAAGGACACTGGTGAAGCAGTTAAAAATGGTTAGGCCAAGGACTATACTCCGAGGAACTCCTGCAGAGGTATCCTGAAGCTTTGATGATCTACATGAACTACAGCCAGCTTCCACTCTGCTAGATATGCAGAGTGTTTTCTCTCGATTTCCATTGACTCTAGTTTTGTTAGGGCTTCTTGATGTCACGCTGGGTCAAATGTGGCTGTGATATCAAAGGCAGCCATGTATATGTCACTTTGGTTTACAGCTCTTTAGCCCATGCTTGGGCCAAGGCTGAAATAAGATTAGGAGCTGAGTGGCCCTCGCAGACCTCTAACTGGGAATCAGTGAGCAGGTTGTTGTTAAGAAAGTATTGCTTGAAAGCACTGTTGAAGACGTGTTCCATCATTTTATTAATTATCAAAAGTAGATTGATGGGGGAGTAATTGGCTGGGTTAGATTTATCCTGCATTTTGCGTAAAGGGCATATCTGGGCAATTTTTCACGTTCCTGGAAAGATGCTAGTGTTATGCCTGCCCTGGAACAAGGGAGTGGAATGTTCTGGAGCAAAGCCTTCAGTGCCATTGCCGAATTATTGTCAGGACTCACAGCCTTTTCAGTCTCCAGTGCCTCCAGTCATTTGCTGATATCACATGGTATGAAGTGAATTGGCTTAAGATGAGCATCAGTGAGGAGGTTGCTTTGGATCAGCCATTCAACACTTCTGGCAGAAAAGTTTTGCAAATATTTCAGCCTTATCTATTGCTGGATGCTACCATTATTGAGGATAGGGCTATTTATGACGCCTTCTCATCCTGTGAGTAGTTTAATTCACTATTATCACTAGAGTGGTAGGATTGCAGAACTTAGATTTCATTCAATGATTGTGGAATTGTTTAGCACCGTGTATTACTTGCTGCATATTCTGTTTGGTATGTCTGTTTTGTTGCTTCACCAGGCTGACACTTCAGTTTTGAGTGTGCCTGGTGCTGCTCCAGGCATGTCCTCCTGCACTCTTCCTTGGACAAGGGTTGAACTCCTAGTTTGAAAGTAATGGTACATTGGGGGTAATGACAGGTCATATTGCAAGTTATAGATTTTGTCTGCAATTAACATTTTAGGAAAGCACTCATATACACCTTTAATTCAAAAGAAAACTGTGCCTTACCTCAGACTATGTCTGTCCATGTCTAAACTAGTACCTGTGTGGGAAGTAACATCAATTCATCAAAGGGAACTATAAAACAGAGAAAATTGTACATTACAGCATCTTAGAGATTGGTTGCAGAAACTCTTGTTGTTTGAAATAACTGCACAGAGACCATCACCAAGTCACCCTTTATTTATATGCGCACAGTAGTGGGCTCTGACCGGTCAGCTCAGAGACAGTCCCTAGAATGAGGAGAATCTCTGAATCTCCTGCTTATATCTTTCAGCCAGGGCTCCCTGATCAGCCTGTGTTAATAATCCCAAAAAAATTTTATAATCAATGAGATCTACCTGGCCCTCGTTCCAATAATGTCATCGTTTCAGATACCCTTGTTTCCAAAATGGTTACTGTGTGTAATGTTAAGTATTTTCCAAATAACTTTGAAGATCCAGCTGAAATTATGATTGGCACCTAACTGGCTGCAATAATGCTTGAATATCGTCCAACAAAATAAAACAAAATTCTGCTCTGTTCACATAACTCTGTAATCAGGATTCCTGTATCACTTCAAACTGCCGTCACTTGGAACAGACCTTAACTTCAGTAACAACCCTGATTCTCAGGTCTATTTTACCCACATCAGGGCAGTCACACGGCTGAAAAAGTGGAAATGTGATGACAGGCAAAACTGTGCCTTAGAATGGATAAAGAACACTGCACACACGAAAGTGGACGAGCAGGAACAGAAAGAATGAAGTGCCAGTGATCTTGACTCAATGCAAGTTCCAGCATCAGCCTGTGCCCTGTCTTTGTAGTTATAAAAGAACTTGGTGCATTGAAGGCTGCTTGGAGTTTGAAATTTGTGAATGTTGGTGGTCTCAGACCGCCTGTTGTATATTTTTCTATGTAAGTTATTTGGTTGTCTTAGTAAGTGTCTTTTTTTCACAGATGTCTGTTTTTGGGCATGTATGTTTATACAGGTTCCATTGTATATTATTAAATCAATGAAGTATAATTAGGTCAAAATTAATGTATCTTTGGAGGTCCACTTTAAGCACACCTGAAAAACTCTCACATTCTTGGTGTGTCGATATCCATTGAAGCGAATTGAATGCCCCAGTTGTAGGATATTCAGAAACTAGTCCTCTTTCAAAAAAATTAACAAACATATTTATGTAAAATTTTAATTCTTTCAATTTTCTTTTAGTAATGTTTTTATTTAAATAACGTTGACGAAGGCTTGGACTATCTTCTCGGCAGTAAATGCATATTCCTATATGTTTTTGTTAATAATTATCATATCGCCACTTCTACGCAGATTAACGATGACAGCACGGCAAGAAAAAGAGTTAGGGCTAAGACCTATATTCAAATTTCTTGCTTCAAAACTGTGTTAATGCAACTACCTGACCATATATTGGTTGTAAAATATCAAGGCCTTAATCAAAGAACACTTTAAGTCCTGCATGTATTGTGCATTAAAACAATTCCACCCATGTGCTTTGTCTATCATTCTCTTAGACCATGACTGACCTGTATTTCAACTCCACTTACCAGCCTTTGCTTCACATGCCATGATGCTAAACATTACATTAATATTACAGTTGAGTTTGAATTAATTTCCAATTTCCACCTAGCCGGTGAAACTAGGACTAGAAGGCATCGTCTCAAATTAAAGGGAAGCAGATGTAGGACTGAGGTCAGGAGGAACTTCTTCACGCAAAGGGTTGTGAATCTGTGAAATTCCCTGCCCAGTGAAGTGGTTGAAGCTACCTCAGTAAATGTTTTTAAGGCAGGGTTAGATAAATTTTTGAACAGTAAAGGAATTAAGGGTTATGGTGAGTGGGCGGGTAAGTGAAGCTGAGTCTCAAAAAGATCAGCCATGATCTTATTAAATGGCAGGGCAGGCTCGAGGGGCCAGACGGCCTACTTTTGCTCCTAGTTCTTATGTTCTTATGCATTTTAAATCCACAAACTCTGGTGACTGGGAAGCTTCTGGAGTCTATCAGATGGAGTTTCATATCATTGAGAACAATTTTAAGTTTTGTTTTGTTATCAAATGTAAATATGAGTCATGGGTGAAGATATCTGGATCCTTTTAGAAGAAATATGCCAGAAGTATATAAAGAAATCAAGGTTTATCAGACAGTAGGGGTAGAATTTAACAAAACCCTCAGCAGCAGGTTGAAAAGAGGCATGGGGCTAGGGCTGGGGCTGGGCAATGGGTAGGGAAGGATAGATTGGAGTGTCCATTGCTTTCTGATGCCATGGGTTTTTATCAGCTGTTCCACAGTTGACCTAAGTGCTTGCTGCCACTGGAATTTCCCAAATGGCAAAGGTTGTCCTCTGTTGCATGGGAGAAACTCTCTGAAAAATGGTGTCCTCCCTAGAGGATTGCGGGGGCGCCCTTCTGATTGGTCACTGTGATTCAGTAGAGGGGGTCTTCCAGCAGCTAGGGCCACCTTGCAAAGAAACACTCCCACTCATATTTAACAGCATCCCTAGACATCTTTGGGGTCTGCCTGACTGGCAATATTGGCCCCAACTTCATCTACTGTGTTCAGACTGATTTCAGTCCCAACACAGACAAGATGTCACCCTCTAAAGGGATAGGAACCTTCATGGTAGATTATCAAAGAACCGGGTTGTATTTCCCTGAAATGGCCAAACCTGTCCTGCACCCAACTTTCTCGCACGTCATCAGGGCTCTGACACCCTGACAAAATTCCGCCTTAGGTTCCCTATAACTATTCACGTGACCAAAAGCACATCCAATGAAATGTTTTGAGTTTTCTTGCCATCAGGCCCCAGAAGCTCATATTATGGTGAATTTTTATAAATTCAGGAAAATGCTTTATGGAAGAATACAATCTACTGAGCTGAAGTCCAGCGTTTCAGTTCTGATTAGGTGATGCAAAAGGTCTTTAGAAAACTCTGAAAAAAATAGGTGAAACAGAAATTGAGCCCTCCACATTCCTTCTTGTTGGGATGCCATGCACTAAAATGTAGCCTATGCAACAAACTTTGTTTTAATTGGCACCTTATGATCTGGCACTCTCGATAAATCAGCAAAAATTTATACCTCAAATACCGCAAAGTTTATTATATTATCACAATCTGCACCATGACTGAGTAATTAGCTGAGGGTGCAAGAGAAAAGGTTTTCAGCCAGCAAGTTTTATTTAAGGCAAAACTGTATTACTATTTATGCTGATTTATGCTGTAAATAAAGTATAACAGTGATGTATATCCCCCATGCTGTATGTTTCTATTACTCAGTTTTCCTTTGTTCCAATTAGTTTTTACCTTGATTATGTGAACCTATTGATCAACTGGAATATTTAACCAACGCATTCCTTGTCCCATTGGATACTACTTAGTGAATGGTTTTCTGAAGTATTTCCTGTAATAGGTTATGTACAGTATATTGCAAAGTAGTCTAACCCTCACACTCCAGTTCTTCCTGTTCCATTCCAGTTCATTGTTGAACCATACCCCAAGCAATCTCACAGCTACTCCTGTGCTCCTCAGCTTCCCTCTTCCTTCATAATGACCAGCCTGTGCAACAACCAAGTCAAAGCAGCTCTAACATATGCTTTGCAGTGGCTCAAGGAGCTCAACACCACCTTCTCAAGGATGGGTAATAAATATTTATCCACCCAGCATTTCCCACAACCTATGAGGAAAATAAAATGAATGCAATAAAAATATTTTTGATGATGTCAGCTAACACTACCAATTGACAATGGGTAAAAAGATGGTTACACATAAATATAAGGAACAATGGAATGAATTGTAGAAATTAATTCAACTTGGAAGGCATTACTGAAATATGACCGCAAGATGCTCAGGCCTGGGAACTAAATATACCTAGTTCTAAGTTTTACAGGAATAGGAGAGGGAGAAGAGAGTTGAGAGGATATAATAGGATAATAATAGGACAGAATTGTTAAATAGGATTTAAGACGAGAGACAACAACAACAAAAACAAAGTTGCTGGAAAAGCTCAGCAGGTCTGTCAGCATCTGTGAAAGAGAAAACCGAGTTAATGTTTCAGGTCTGGTGACCCTTCCTCTGTTCTGAGGAAGGGTCACCAGACCCTAAACGTTAACTCTGTTTTCTCCTTCACAGATGCTGCCAGACCTGCTGAGCTTTTCCAGCAACTTTGTTTTTGTTCCTGATTGACAGCATCTGTAGTTCTTTCAGTTTTTATTTAAGACTAGAGACGTGCCTTTGTAGCAGCTTTGATATGGTAAGCTGTATAAATCAAGAGGTTGGGCAAGTTCATCACAAAGGTAGAGTGGTTTTAATGGCAGAGTTTAGCTTTCATGTTATTTGGGATAACGAAACTAGTTTAATTCAGAAAGATAGGGAATTTCTCAGTGAGTACAGGTTAGTTTTCTACAGCAATGCATTCTAGAACTAACAAAGGGTCATGCCACTATTAGGCGTAATAATAACTAATGAACCTATCATTGTATGAACTTTTATCTAATAGGAATCATAAAATGATCAGGTTACATGTAGTGATAAAGAGGAAGAAATGCCAAAGGAGTGACAAAAGAGTGTTTTTAGTTCAGGCTGGCTTCAGTAAGATGAAGCTGTTATGGTTCTGGAACAGACAACATAATTCATGTTCTGAGGGGCCAGTATCTTTTATTTTTAAAGTAGTTTAGGCCCGAGACCCAGAACACGTACCATGAGAATAAAGCAGGATTCCACAATTTTGAAACAAGAAATAATGAGACTCCAATTTCTATCCATCACTGACTGATCTTACTTTCTGGGATGGGCATATGTTGAAAGGATTTACAAGTTGACCCTCAACCTGTTTGGCCATATTATTCGCACTCGTTCCTTGACTATCAATTCCTAGAGTACAACTTGTATGCCAGAACTAGAGGCTATTTGTTTGACGGGGGTTCATTACTCTTTAGCAGTTTCTCCATTATTGTTATTTTGTTTGCACTATTATTGTTGAGTCCCTATCCTTTACTCAGTATTAATTTCCTTGGGATGCTTGGCATTCTTTATGGCAAATGCTTACATGAAAATTATTTGACGTATGTGTCATTTCCTTATTTTCAATGCCAATAGCACCATTATACTTCTTTCAAGGAATCTACATTTGCTTCTCACCATCTTCTTTCTCCTAAAACAATTTTCAGATCTTCAAAAGACTAACAAGTTCTCATGAATAAATAGCTTCCACCAGAGATTTTCTTAAAAAGTAAGGGAGGCCATTACTTGCCTCCCAATTAAAAACTCCCATAGTTTTTGCTATTTGAGAACTATTCATTTAGGTTGAAGTAAACCATGAATTATACATCAATTAACTCCAAATCTGTTATCAGGAACTAGAACCTATAATTAAGGAGACAGTGAAAACTTCAACAAACCAGACGGAACCAGTATGAATGTGTTCAGAAACCAAAGAACTGCTGATGCTGAAAATCAGACACAAAAACCGAAATTGCTGGAAAAAGGTCAGCAGGTTCAGTAGAATCTGTGGAGAGAAAACATTTTGGGTTCAGTAACCCTTCTTTAGAAGCGGTTGTAGCTAGACAATGGTTGATATTAGAGCTGAAGGTGGGGTGGGAGGCAAGTGGTGGGAAGCAGTAAACAATAGATGGAGTCAGAGCCCAGAATGAATGGATGGATGGATGGATGGATGGATGGGTGAGTGAGTGAGTGAGTGAGCAAACGAGCATGTACAATCAGTTCTGAAAAGGATCACTGGACTATCTGCTTTCTCTCCACAGAAGCTTCTAGACCTGCTGAGAATTTACAGCAATTTCTGTTTTGGATTTGTAAAGAATGGGTTGTGCCTGATAAACCTGAACTGATCATTTGGTGATTTGGCTAAAGTAGTGAACAGGGAGAAATCTATGCATGTGATATGTAGAAATTTCTAAAAGGTATTTCTGGAAGGTATTTCTAGAAGACCTTAAGTTTTGGATAAACGTTTGGCACAACATTGTGGACTGAAAGGCCTGTACTGTGCTGTACAGTTCAATCTATCTGTGTTCCATGCATTTCATATAAATTGGCTGAGCATCAGGAAGCAGATATACAAGAAAATGGATCAGACATGACTAGTGGTAAGGTCTGGGAAATAATTTTGTCACCTCAATAGTTTGCCACATTTAACAACGACTTTAAAAATAAATAGAAACTCACCTATCAAAATTTACCAATAGCTCAAAGTTACATAACAATATGAACAGTGATGATGGAAGCATAAAATTACAAAAAAGATTTGATAGATTAAGCGAATTGCAAAAACTGTAATCACTTTGCATCTATAAAGGACAGAAATGAGGATGTCATGGACAGATATAGAAATAGTTAAATAAGCTGATGGAATACTGGCCTTTTTTAAATCTAATTGGAACGAATACAAGAGGGAAGAAGGTATGCTCTACTTAGCCCTGGTTAGACCACACCTGGAATACTGCAAACACGTATCAGGGCCACATTTAAAGAAGGGTATATAGGAGTGCAGTGTAGTTTTATTAGAAAACCCTGAAGTCAAAGTGTTAAGTTACAAAGAGTGATTGTTCATACTAGGATTACATTCACTATGATTTAGAAGGCTAAGGTGTCACATGATTGATGTCAAGATATTAAAGAAAACTAATAGGGTAGATAGGCACTATTTGCACTGATTGAGGCGTGGAGCTATGGGGCACAGTCTAAAAATTAGACCCTGGCTTTTCAGGAGTTAAGTTAGGAAACACATTTACTTGCAAAACGTGATAGCAGTTTGGAAATCTCTTTCACAAATGATGTTAATGTTGGACCACTTGTTAACTTTAAATTTAAGATGCATTGATTTATGCTAATCAAAGATATTAAGGTTTTGAGCCCAAGGTGGGTATGTAGAGTTAGATCACAGAGCAGCTCGCTGACTAGCAGAATAACAACCCAAAGTACCGCGGATGCTGTAAATCAGGAACAAAAACAGAAGTTGCTGGAAAAGTTCAGGAAATCTGGCAGCATCTGTGAATAACAATCAGAGTTAATGTTTCGGGTAGAATAGTTCTACAGAAGGGTCACTGGACCCGAAACATTAACTCTGATTTTTTTTCACGATGCTGCTAGACCTGCTGAGCTTTTCCAGCAACTTCTGTTATTGTCACTCATGAGCAGAACAGGCTCAAGAGGTTAAAGCTCCTATTCCTTTGCTTCCATTATTGAAGAAAGGGAGTTGAGATGCAAATTCTGCATGTTTATTGTCCTTCATGAAAGCCAAAAGAAATTCTGATCCAAAAGTATTTCCCATTAAAGGATTATATTTCTTGGCCATTATCGTTTAGAAGAGATTTGAACTTTACTTGAAAAGACCAAACTCTCTACCTCACTTCCTCTCCTTGGTCATAAATTGTAAAGTTTTTTTTGCATTTGTGACAAAAGTGTGTGCCATTGCTCAAGGGGCATAGAAAACCATTCTCCCTTTGTCCCACAAATCTATTTCAATATTTTATTATTAGAATTTTGAAGCTTGATATCCCAGAAGTTTTTTTAATTATTAATCAGCTGGATGTTTTCATTCCCTGAACAGGATTACCTCACCATGTACAGGAAAGTGTGGTTGAATTTTGATATATGTGCACAGCTGGGTTGCAAAGAAATGTTATGCTTGGAACTTGATTATGTTTAGATCAGGACCTCTGTGCACTGAATGACTGGGATAATTTGGAATGCTCTACTGTGGTCACTGCCCTCATTCAATCAAATGTGAATTTTAACCTGTCTACTCACATTGTGCAATCTTTCATCCTTCATCCAAATCCATACGCATTCGCCTCCTTAACCAATATTACTAAGTCCATGAGTATTTCCACTGACTACCCATCTAGCCAGTCAAGACTGGCAAAGCATTTATTCTGCTTTTCCCCAAGGAAGCACAACTGAATATCAATTGAGATCAATGATATCATCATGGACTGCTCACCATTGTGACTGTTGAAGCAACTTTCATGTGGTTTTCCTTAGAAACAATGGGAATCATTGTAAATGAGTAAGATGGATTCCCTAAGCTCTTTCGCATTTTAAAATTGTGGATATAGATTTTGGATATATTAAAACAGATTGCCACACAATAATCCAATCAAGCATTAACTAAAAGCTTTTGTTTAGATTGCTGTGCTGTAAAGGTTGCTGTAAATCTATAAACTTTTAAATGCATCAGCACAGCCTGCAAAACTGCACCTCCACCATTAAACCATCAGATTTTATTGTATCATTCCAATGCAGACGCAATGGGTTGAATGGACTCTTCTTGCACATTAATAATTCTGCGTTTCTGTGCTAGATATTGTAATGTCTTCAACCTCAGCCACAGGTGCTGTACCCATGATTTCATCTCCTCTCACAAATAATTCCTCAGGCTGAACCAAGTCAGTAAAATCGCAGCATATTATTTAAATCTGGAGCTGGGTTTTCAATGCCATGCATGTTTCATCTCAAGACTTCTTCCTTCCAACGAATTAACAATGTCGATCACTCTTGTTGCTGCTGAAACATTCCTCAGTCAGCTCCAGATTTGACTGTTCCAGGTGCTTACACCCAGCATCTCATTCTTCACCCAGTAAACGTGAGCCAACCCAATACTTATCCTGCATCACCTCCCTACCACATTCACTCTGTTCTCATTGAAATAATTTGTTCCCATCCTTGTAACTTTCCTTAGCATACTCATTATGCTACAAAGCTCTCATTCCTATGCATGTGGAATGTTGCGCATTCCCTTCCCACTGAAGCCTATCTTTTGGGGCTATACCCTCAGCCACCTGATTCCAACTATACTGGAATTCATTACCACCTTCACATTCTTTATGGTGCTCCTTCAAATCCATGTTTTAAATCAAGCATGTTGGAAATTCCTTTTAATATCTCCCTCTTTAGCTTAGCAGTTGTTCAATTAGATCTTAGAAATTTTTTTCTACATTGAAGGTGCTACACAAAGGTAAATTGCAAAAATATACTTATAGCTTTAATGGGCCACTTTTAACTAGTATGTATGTGGTCGCTTTGAATAATGGTTGTGAATTTGAAGATAATTATCTTTTCTTCTGTGAGTAGAAATTAATTTTTCACTTACTTAGTGTGCTTACGTATACAAACAAAACTTTCTCCGACTTTTCATAATTCACGGTTTAAGTGACATAAGATGCCAATTTCACTCAAGGTTTAACTGTAACATCAGATTTGCAAATTATCTGAATAAAGTTTTGTAAAGCTTTGCGTATTCCTGAGAAAAGACAAATTCTGTGAAGGTACTTCATCTTGCATTCATCAGGACCATTCACAAGAATGCCAATTTAAGAGGAAAACCAATATTTATAAATTTGTACTGTCTGTAAGTGCCAGTTAGATTCTGATTGGTAGAAGTGTTGCCTCTTCAATATTTCTACATTTCTATTAAATGGGATGAAAGTGCTAATTGGTAGGGGAGGTGCTTCTTATACAATATAAATGTTGGGTTTCCCCTTAAGTTTAGATTTCTTGTGAATTGTCCTGATGAACGCAAGATGAAAAGTTTTAACAAAATGTCTATTTTTTTCAATGATACTCAATCCATCTTTATGGGCCAATGCATTGAGTACAGGAGCTGGGAGATCATGTTGCAGCTGTACAGGACATTATCGGAATACTGTGTGCAATTCTGGTCTCCCTGCTATAGGAAAGGTATTGTGAAACCTGAAAAAGTTCAGAAAACATTTACAAGTATGCAGTCAGAGTTGGAGGTTTTGAGTTATAGGGAGAGGCTGAAGAGACTGGGGACATTTTCCCTGGACCGTTCGAGGCTGAAAGGTGAACTTATAGAAGTTTATAAAATCATGAGGGGCATGAGGGGATAGGGTAGGTAGACAAGGTATTTTCCCAGGATGGTATAGTCCAAAACTAGATGGCACAGGTTTAAGGTGAGAGGGGAAAGATTTAAAGGGACCTAAAGAGAAACTTTTTCATGTTTTCGGTGGTGTGTGTACGGAATGAGTTGCCAGAGGAAGCGGTGGAGGCTGGTATACAACATTTAAAAGGAATCTCAGAAGGGTTTAAAGGGATATGGGGCAAAAGTTGGCAAATGGGACTAGATTATTTTGGGATATCAGGTCGGCATTGATGAGTTGGACTGAAGGGTTTGTTTCCATGCTGTGCAGCTCTATGACTCTATGACTCTGAGGTATCAAACAACTAAATAACCAGTCATTGAATACAAGGAAATTCTAACTGTTGGAAATGTGATGATTAGGCCTGAACTATTTTCTATAGGAGAGATGTCAATGCATGGCTACATAAATAATAATGTCACATTGGGACCGCTCATTACTTCATTATTTTTTGGGCTGACTTTCTGCTTAAGCCACATGTGAAGAACCAAAGGGTGCCTACAGAGGGAGTAGTGCGGCCAAGTTTCTTATTCTGGGTCATTTTCATAATTCAGGTTCTCTCCCCAGTGCAAGCCTAATTTTGCGAAGGATCCACTGTTAGGATTGAAGATGGAAGCAGGTTTGCAGTTGCAAGCCTAGAAGTAAATTTTCAATTAGTGGTTCCATTCTGAAAATGCAAATGGAAGTTGTTAAGAAACAACATAGAAAGATTACTGCAGGTTTGATCCTCGGACCATCATAAATACATATTTGGAGAATTTGGAAAAATGAAACAGTAGCAAAGATCTCAAAGTTTGCCGATAATACCAAATTCGGAGGCACCATAAATAGGAGCAAACAATCAGGACGGCAATGTAGTAATAAAGTTAGACAACAAATAATTCAGTCATAAAAACAAAGTTGCTGGAAAAGCTCAGCAGGTCTGGCAGCATCTGTGAAGGAAAAAACAGAGTTAACCTTTCCGCTCCGGTGAACCTTCCTCAGAATTCAGAACTGACATGAGTGCAAATTCTGCTCCAACAGCTGAAGAAATTTAAATTAAATTAACTTGTGAAGATCTTAAACAAAAAGATAATCTAATGAATACTTACAATGAAACTACCAGATTGTCACAAAAGTCCATCTAGTTCTTGAATGCCCTTTAAAGAAGGAAATCTGCAGTGCTTACAACTATATAATTGATTCTTAACTGGCCCATGGCATAGCATAGCAAAGCACTCCATTATTAATGGCTCATAATTACTACAAAGGGTAATTAAACAACAAGAGCTGGTTATACCAGTGATGCTCATGTCCCGAGAATTGAGATTTTTTATTTTAAAACTGGTCTGAGTAGAGAGTAATCTGGACTGAATGGAACAAAAAGTAGAAGATGGTGAATAAGCAGCAATAAGAATGGAAAGCTGTGATTGAGGTAGAGGTTTTACAAAATATGCAGAAACTATCTGCAGGAAATGAAAGAGACTCACAGGTAAGACTTCTCACCTGGCCCATTGCAACATGTTACACCCTCATTTCCTGAGAGATATAAATTGCTGTGTGCATGCTGTTGCCAAGGGAACTGGCTAAGAACACCAATCATGAAATGAACAAAGGTTCTAGCTAAGTACACCAGTTCTAAGTCAGGTTTCACAATGCACTGAAAAATACTGGACACTGGGGAATAATTAATGGAAAACAAGGAAAAGGCGGATGAATTGAACTGGTATTTAGATCAGTCTTCATGATAGTGGATACTGGTAATATGTGAGAAGCAGTGAGAAATCAGGAAAGAGCAGGGAGACCTGAGCTCAGGAAAATCACAATTACCAGAGAAATGTTAGAGATTGTGTCCTTACGCATGGCTTAAAATTGTTGGTATGCAGGCTCAAAAGTAGGGTGGTCATACTTCCCTTATACAGGGCAGTGGTAAAGATTGCATCTGGGTAATGTGCACGGTTTTGGTCAACTTACTTAAGGAATGATGTAAATGTGTTGGAGGCAATTCAAAGAAGATTTACTAGACTAATACATGGATTGGGGCACAGAGTTTGTCTTCCACCGAAAACTAGGATTGTATTCAGTTGCATCAGTTTAGAAGGATAAGAGGTTCATGATTGAAACACGTAAGATCTTGAAGGGTTTTGAGAGGAGAGATGTGGAGACGATGTTCTTCCCAAGAGAATTTAGAACTAGGCATTCCTGTTTAAAAATTAGGGAGTGCCCATTTAAGACAGAGATTAGGTGATTTTCATTTCCCCCCCAGAATACAGTGAGCCTTTGGAACTCTTGCTGGAGAGGCTGTGCAAACAGCGTTTTTGAATATTTTTAAGGCAGAGGTGGATAGATTCTTGTTAAGCAAGGGGTTGAAAGTTTAAGAGGGGTAAGTAGGATTGCAGACTTGAGATTACAATCAGATCAGCCGTGAATTTATTGAATGGTGGAGCAGGCTTGAAGGGCCAAGTGGCTTACTTCAGCTCCTAATTTGCATGTTCATATATAATGGCAACAGCGTAGGCAGAGAGTTATAGGTATTCGGAGCTAAAAGGCAGCCATCTTTTAATTTCGACTTTGGAGAAATTAACTCTGTTTTGAGTGTTTAAGCTTTCTAACAATCTCTCATGTTGAATTAGCTTTGAATACAGCATTCCCTGGGCAAAGAATCACAGATGAGTTTTCAATGGGCCTGTGTGAAACATTGGTTTTGGGATGGTATTTACGTTAGTTTTGTTGATATTCATCCTACACCTTCCTATGATAACCACGGCCAAAATTCCTCCAGATCAGCAGCCGCAGGCAGTAATTTGCTCAACCACGACACAGTAGTTTTTTGGAACACAGATGCGTCGTTTCGCCAATGGAACCATGTTTTTCTGATCCCTTCAGTTACAGTCAGTTTCTTTCCACCAATGTCAAGCTCCCTACAATTTAAAATTAAATGTCAATATCCAGAATCCAACAAAGTCAAGGCAAGCATTATAATGAAGAGGAATCCGAAGATCAGTCAGGTTTCAAAGCTGTAACTTGCAGTGACCCGGATTTGTGAGACATCTCAGCATTCAAAGCAGGTATAAATCTCACAGAAAAATATTCACTTCATTTCAAACCCTCTCTTGACATCAAATATTTTATTTGTCTAATACTTACTCTATTTTTCATCCACTGACTGCTTGCACAACGAGCTAAGAGTAGAGCATTTGGGTTCCAGCTTCCACCATTGCAGTAGTCCATTAATTTGGAATCACCAGGGAACTCATTGCAATAAACCCCAAAAAGTTGGTGGGAGATTTAAGGAAGCCATCTACAATGCATTTATCACAATAACTTAGAACATTTCCACAGACTTATTAATAACTTCAAACGCCAAAGTCAAAAAGCACCTACTAATTTTAGACCTCAGTCCAAATCACAGAGGAGGAAATAGTATACTTTCACCTCTCTTTCCTTGCTTTCTGACAAAGTCAGTGTCAAATGGTTTCATAAAAATCTCAGTGCTTCATAATGAAACAGGTAAGATGCCAATTTCAGAATTAATGTAAGCAGTTCCAGAGCAAAAACCTGCACTGCATGGATCACTTGGCATATGTTCAAAACTTAGGTGAGATGAATTTCCCAAAAGACTCAAAAGAGTAACTTATCAGAAAATAAACCATTAGATTTCAGTACAGCAGCCAAGTCTTCCACAAATCCGGTGGCTGAAACTAATGCACAAACATGTGTTGCCGAAAAAACTCTAGCTAGCTATTACAACACATTGGTTAGTAATAAAATGGAACCACAGTGAAAGAATAAAGATCAGATTTGGTAGTATAAATGAAGAAAAATCTTGAACTGGCAACAGGAACAACAGATCATTTAATCCTTGGTGACTGATCTGCCATTCAATAATTGTTCTGCAACCTAACTCCATATAGCTGTTTTTTTTCCACCATTTTCCTTAATATCTTAATAAAAATCTATCAATCACAGTTTTGAAATTAACAATTCAGCAACAACTGCTTTTTGCAGAATTGGGTACTGAATTTCTCCCACCCTTTGCATGAAAATATGATTCTTAGTTTTACTCCTGAAAGTTCTGGCTCAAGTTTTTAATCTATGCCCTTTTGTCCTACACTTGTCAAATATTACAACCAGTTTCTCTCAACACCCTGCCTATTCCACTTAATATCCTGAGAAATAAAATCATCCCACAATTTTCTAAAATTCTAGTTTTCTTATGAATTGAATGCATGTAAGAAAGTGAGTGAAAGGAGATTCAATGAAAAGAACATTGGACAAAAACCAACCATTCTACCTTAATGATATTAATCCAAGGACTTTTCAATACTGTTACAGAGATGATAATGAGTGATAAAGGTGCTCAGAACTATACTCTTGGAAGTTGCAATTTCTAACTCCTGTTATCAAAACTGGAAAATTAACCTTCTCAGCGCACTGACCAGCTATATATTAAGTTAGAATTGACACTGAACAACCTGGTCACCTCCCTCCATTATATACTGCACAATCTTTGAGCCCATTTTCTGTCAACTCCGAAAGATGACTCCCATGTAAGCTTAATCTCCTGAAATGGCTTTTCAATACTAGAATCCTCAATGTGATCTTCGCTGACATTTTTACAAGAAATTGCTTTGCTCTGCTGAAGGAAAGCATGTATTGTGATCTTTTTGAATGCTTGCAAGTATTTTTTACCTGGTATTTATGACCTCTAAGTAGGAAACTTCCGTGATAGATATTTTCAATGCTTAGACCCTGCCCAAAATAAGTCAATCTCACTGGCCTCATAAATTTTGGCAGCTAACTCTTCATGATGTTGAAGAGTTGATGAGTGGTTACCTACTGGACTCATAATCCACAGGCCTGGACTACATGATCCAGTGGCTAGTGAAACTTAAGTTCAATGAATTGATCAATTTGGGATAAAAAGCTGGTCCCTATGATTGTGACCATGAAACTACATGATTGTTGTAGAAACCTGTCTTATTTGCTCATGTGTTTTTGTAAGGAAATTTGCCTTTCTTACCCAGCCTGGTCAGCATGCAACTCCAGGCCTACTGCAATGGATGTCCTCTGAAATGGCCGAGCTAGCTACTCAACTATATGAAACCACTACCAAAACATTGAATAACGACAAAATTGGAAACACAATTCAATGTTGACCTAGACACCATTAAAATATACACTGCCTAATTGACCCTTCAAAGATCGTCTTATTGGTATCTGGATCAAGTGCGGCAATATATATTTTACAACATCTGAACAAGGCATTTGCTGTTTTTGATGTTTAACACCAGCCTCTCCCTGTCAGATAAATATGTAGAACAGCAGTCACTTTATGTTTGGAAACGGGATTGATAGACTACAGAATAAGTACAATCCATTAAGATAGTGAATGAAAGTATAGAATTCTAAGGATTAATAGAGAAATCCCAACTTAAAAAAGCAACATTATGATAAAGGAAAGGCTAAAAATATTAACATTGGACAGTAACAATATGGAAATATGTATAAGGTGGTACAATGGGAGATTTAAAGCGATAATCATGAGTGTGTGAAATGTCAGATGATACCCTCCCGTACTCTTTCATCCCCTTGGTATTCAAAAATCTATCTACCTATTTAAAAGGCATCTGGATTGGTATAGGCACAGGAAGGGTTTAGTGTGATTTGGACCAAATGCTAGCAATTGGAACTAGATTAATTTAGGATATCTGGTTGGCATGGACGAGTTGTACCAAAGGGTCTGTTTCCGTGCTGTACAACTCTATAATGTTATGATTTATTTTCTTTATTCATTAACGGGAAGAGGGCATCGCTGGCTAAGCAGCATGTATTGCCCATCCCTAATTGCCTGGACAGAAGTTCAGAGTCAACAACACTATTGTGAGTCTGGAGTCATATGTAGGCCAGACCAGGTAAGCACAGCAGTTTCCTTCCCTAAAGGACATTAATGAACCAGATGGGTTTTTACAACTATCAACAATGGCTTCATGGTCATCATGAGATTCTTAATTCCAGATATTTATTGAATTCAAATTCCACCATTTGCCTTGGTGGGATTTGAACCCTGATTCTATGATTTTATAACCGCTTTTGATGAAGAGAATTCCAAAGACTCAAAATCATCTGAGAGGTAAAAGTCCTTATCTCTATTTTAAGTAGGTGATCTCTTCTTTTTAAACTATGATGCCTAGGTCTAGATTACCCCACAAAAGGAAGCATCCTTTTGACATCCACATGGTCAGTCCTCTCAGAATTTCATATGTTTCAATAAAGTCACCCCAGACTCTTCTAAACTCCGGAGGATACAGGCCTAGCCCATCTAGCCTTTCTTCATGAGGGATTCTTCCAATCCCCATATTAGTCTGGCAAACCATCTCTGAACTATTTCCAACGCATTAACATCCATCTGTAGGTAAGATGACCAGATACAGTCTCAATAGGAAATCTACCATTCTTACCCAGCATAACCTCCCAATTCCCGTTGCAATAAATATAATATTGTATCAGCTTTCCTGTTTACTAGCTGTACCTGCATATTGACCTTCTGTGATTCATGCCCTAGAACACCAATCTCTCTGTATCTCAGAGCTCTGCAACCTCTCACCATTTAGATAATATGCTTACTTTTTATTCTTTCTGTCAAAATGGACAATTTCACACTTTCTGACCTTCTACTTAAAAACATGCAGACAGTGAAATATTAGTCGGAGAGTATAGGAGATGCTTTTCAAATGCTTTACACTAATATTGCTACTTGCACATACAGTCACACAGATGTCCAGCATGGAAACAGACCCTTTGGTCCAATTTGTCCATGCCAAGCAGATATCCTAAATAAATCTGTTCCCATTTGTCAGCATTTGGCCAGATACATTTTAAATGCTATAACTGTACCAGCCTCCACAGCTTCCTCTGGCAGTTCATTCCACACAGCCACCACCCTCTGCATGAAAAAGTTGCCCCTTAGGTCCCTTTTAAATTGTTGCCATCTCACCTTTAATCTATGCCCCCTAGTTTTGGACTCTCCCACCCCGGGGACAAGATCTTGTCTATTCATGTTATCCATGCCCTTCATGGTTTTATAAACCTCTGTCAGGTCACCCTCAGCCTCTGATGTTCCAGGGAAAATAGCCCCAGCCTTTTCAGCCTCTCCCTATAGCTCAAATATCTAGCAACTGCTCCTGCTATCCCTGGTGCTGAAATGTAACATGAGATTCGCACACATGGATAGCTCAAAGGTCATGAAGCAGGGATTTTTTTATTGCATTTGCATCAGGCCAGTTCAACATGAATGGAAAATAAGGTTATAGAAAGAAGCATTTACAATATTCATATGGTGTGAAGCCTGTGGTTTACATTGGTTTGAGGAATCCATTTTCTGCCTCCTCCCTTGTGCCTTTCTTCTCCCAAAGCTCCCCTTTTTCCCAGAGAGGCTCTGTTTGACAGCTCTGGCTCACTAACATCACCTGCTGCTGGAGGTCACAGCCAGATCTCCTGCTTGAGATCTCCTGCTCAGCACCGACCCACACCCACGCCCCCCAACACGCCCTTCTGCTGGACGTTCTATTACATGCACTGTACCCAAGGCTGTTCAATCTTTATCCTTAAGTAAGACTCTTCCACTCTTGATATATTGTAACACACCTTTATTGAGATCTGTACGTTGCAGGTTTGTAAATATAGCAGTCTGCTACAGCGTCAACATCTTTCTGTTTAAATTTTTTTCATGTCTAATGTCTTATTTTGATCTGTCTTCCTGATTTTGTTCACAATCATTGGTTGTATCATCATAATTTCCATCAATCATTAAACAACAATAAGTCAAAATCAAAGGATAGAATTTCTGTTCAGTACCTCATCTTCCTGGAGCTGGATCTCTGAGTCCATTTTCTCTGTCCTGCAAAGCAATAAATGGCTGATTAGAATGTTGTTACCAATGTTGCTCTCCCTGCTCCTTTGCTAGTGCTGTTCATGTTACTGCCATTCTGAATCCACTACTGACTTCACAGTCAAAGCTACACAGACTGCTCCCTTACTGCATTGAAGGCAAACAAATGGATATATAGATCAAGGTGAGTGAGACAGGGGAATTGGCTCCAAGAAATTGGACATCTCCTGCCAAGCAATAATAGCATGCTCTCAGAACATCACCCTGTTAGCCAGGTATTGCTATGAAAGTGTTAGAAATACAGGTCACTTTATGAGTCAAACAGAACAGCTTCAGAGTTGATTGAGAGCTGGTGATGCTCATTGGACTTGGCATTTAGCATGGAGTGTCTGCTTACTGGGCTTTGCACATAAATTGAGCAATTGGTGATATACTGGTGGTGGTGATTAATAGGTGAAAATTGCTGCAGATGATTTGATGTTGGAAAAAGCCAAAAGGTCATAGACCATAAGATTTAGGAGCAGAATTCGGCCATTTGACCCATCAAGTCTGCTCCACTATTCGATCATTGCTAATGTGTTTCTCAACCCCATTCTTCTTCCTTCTAGCCATATCCTTTGATCCCCTTACTATTCAAAAACCTACCTAGGTCTTTCTTGATAACATTCAGTGACTTGGCCTCCTGTCTTCAGCGGCAATACGTTCCACAGATTCACCACTCTCTAGCTCAAGAAATTCCTCCCCATCTCAGTTCTAAAAGGTTGTGCCTTCGTCTGGAGGCTGTACCATCCGGTACAAGTCTCTCTTACCAACCTTCAAGTTGTGTGTGATAGCACTTCCAGATATATACAAACAAAAGCATGTAGTTTTTACCAGTCTCCTCAAAGCTTTCAGAGGACCATGGCCACCACAGGGGCTGGGGTGCATAATTTAATCCCGATCCACGCCGTTGTGATCTAGTTGCCTCCCTGGTCTTGTCTTTGTTTTCTTTTATTTTAGCTGTCATTGTGTCCCTTCAGTGGGCAGTATTTGTAGTAATTTATTAACTAGTCTTTTGGCTAATTTGGTGGTAAAATAATAGCTGTGTTCTTCACATGTTTGTCCATTTGATGGTGGGTATATTTTAAGAAAAGAGCTGGGTTCATTTCCAGGGGTGTTGGCTTCTGAAAATGAAAAGGATCGAGAGGGAAAGGGGAAAAGTGATGTTTGTAATAAGCTATAGATTTACACTAAAATTCGAGTCAAATCTTTATAAATGTCTGTAAATCTTTTGTGGCCTATTTCAACAAATGGATATTGATCTGTTAAACAGGCTGCAGCCCTTCAGTTTCACTAAATACAGGTTTCAGTGAAAAAGACCTCTCCATTCTATGCACACTTCAATGACCCTACTAAATAGTTTAGAGGCATGTGTTGAAACAGTGTTAATCCAAAATTAATTGTGTGTTCGCATATTATAATGACTTTCTCAACAGCACACCATCTGCAAACCAGTTTTCATGTCTGGATCTAGACGGATCACATTGTGCTTTTGATCCTATGTCACTTTTCGGGGATTTAACTCCATGTCAGTTTCTGAGGCTCCTTTTCCTTGGCAGTTGCAATTCTGCACATAGCATGTTGATGACAAGTCCAGGTCTCTGTGCCACCAATCCAGTAATGTAATCACTCTGTTACTGTACCCTCAATGGCACAGTCCATGCTATCTATGTTATTTGAAGAAAACGAACACAGTTGAGCTGGTTTATAATGAATAAAACAAGAAACAAAAAAAAGTAATATTTCAAATCCCAGTATGCTGGTCATACTGGAGCTCTATTTTGACATATTTAAGCCAAAGTGGATCAGTATGTATCATATGCAGCTTTTACTGGTTTTGGGCTACACTCCGCACCCATGCCTGGTGATTCCTCTGAGACATTCATTGATAGTAAAGGAAAGCTTCAACCTGGAATTCTTGGCATATTTGCCGGCCTCCAATCTCTGTGAAAAGCGTGCAACGGAGCTCTGACACACTGCAAGCGAGTACATCAAAGTGCAATGGCAGTGTCTCGTGTTATAAATTGTAGCTCTGAAGGTGCAAGAGTTCTCAATTTAGATTTGTACCATGCTTCCTGAAACTACAAAAAGTATATGTAAAAATGAGGAGTACCTTCTCCAGTTCTGGTCGCTCTGTTAAAAGAAGGACATTATTAAGCTCGAGAGGTTTCGGAAAAGATATGCCAGGATGTCACAAGGAATGGAAGGCTTGAGTTGTAAGGAGATGCTGGATAGGCTAGGAATTTTTCCACTGGAACATGGGAGGCTGAGAGGTGACTATATAGAGGTTTGTAAAATCATGAAAGGTACAGATAAAGTGAATGGCATGTATTGTTTCCCTCGGGTTGGGGATTTCAAGATAAGGGGATATATTTTTAGGGTGGGAAGAGAAAAAAGTTAAAAAGATGAGGGACAATTTTTTAACAGAGATGGTTTGTATGTGGAATGAACTTCCAGAGGAAGTGGTGGATGTGGGGACAGTTGCAACATTTAAAACACATTTGGTTAAGTACATGAATAAGAAATGTTTGGAGGGATATGGGCCAAACACAGGAAGGTGGGGCTAGTTTAATTTGGGATTATGGTTGACATGGACTGGTTGGATCAAAGAGTCTGTTTCCATATGACTCGATGACTCTGAGTGTGTCTATTCTAACTTTTCTTCTGATAATCATGGGCTTCTTCTTCATTTACAATCAGTCTCAAAAAACTAGTCTGAAAAATGTAAGTTATGCACTGCTTATTGTGGAAGGCTTTGGCACTGTGGGCCAAATGTACTTCTTCTGCACCTTTGTAGGTTTTCAATTAAGTTTATGAAATGAGAATTCAATTGGAGATACAATTCACTCTTCAGTAGAAGTTGTAGTCAATTATGCAGTGCACTTTATAAAGTAACATATCAATGTTAAAGATTTATTCTTTAACACAAATTATCACTACCATCCCTGTCACCCATTCTTGGGTGGTGGTTGCCTCACGTATGTGACTTCCTTCTTTTATAATTTGCAAGCCAAATGTGGGTCATAAATAACAATACTGAGGCTGCAGGGAGAAAATATATTTTCTTGTGTCTGTGTCTGATTTAATAATTCAAAGATTAACGTCTCCCCTTGGTTTAGTCTGCATTTTTAAATTTTATGTGTTGATAAAGAAAGTAGGTGTTTTATTCTTTTTGTAAATAAATGATTTCTAGACTGATTGATGTGCTGTAAAAGAGGAATGAAAATGTACGTTCTGTTAGGTTTAACATGTTAGGTTTAACCGTATTAAAGCATATGTATGGGCTTTGGTATGCAACTGTTGAAAGCACAACAGGAACGTTTTCACTATTTGGTTAACATGAATGCCTCTTACATTTAAAAGAAATTCTGGATTTCAGAATCAGATATATCATAGAAGTATCATCACATTATAATTTTCACAAGATTTACAAGATTCATTGACTGTCGAATGCTTCTTGAGTTCTGGACTTACTTCTGTTGATGAAATTGGGAAGGTAAATCTGGAAGTAGGGCCCATACCATAATCTTTTAGCTGATGTCAAGTTACACTCAAACAATCTGAAAAACTCATTACAATATAGTCAATTTAGAATAGGGAAAGAAAAAACTGAGCCCATACAATGAAGGAACATTATAATCCTGAAAATGTATATTTTTGAGTTGACCACACCACCCATGAACCCATCCATTTTATGTTTTAATGAAAGCAAGACAGAGTGGCACGTAACCAATATGTGCCCAGCAAGCTGGTCAATCATGGAAATATTCTAATGATTTGAACTCTCTTCCAGCTTTAACACTGAATAGTCTGGTTAAAGAGAGGCAAGAACTGCTAAACTGATCTTTTTACAACATCGTCTTGACCAAGACAAGCAGGACCGCTTCTCCCCCAGTTTACCAAGAAAGCTTCCTAAATGTAATTATCTTCCCCTACCATCCCATCTCCCCATCCCTCCAAAGCCAGAACTAAAGCTCCATCAAGTTCACCAGCTCTTTCAACTTAATTCTGGCAGCTAACATAAAAACATACATTCCTTCGAGTTAGCATTCTGTAAATATTTGAAATAAAACTCCATAGCACATAAGGGAACCTAGACATTCCTGCTTAGAAATCTTAGCACAATAAAATAGTGGCGGCAAAGTGGCAACGTTGCTAGACGAATAATCTAGTGCGACTGGTGGAATTTAAATTCAATTAGTCTCACTGATGGTGACTATGAAGCCAATGTGGATGGCCATGAAATCCCATCTGTTAAGTGATGCCTGGCAATAGGTTCCTCACCCATTTTGAGGAATTAATCCTGGCCCTCACAGGAGAGAATCAAGATTGCTCCTGCGGGGATGCTGATAATTCCATGTCCCACCAACCAAACAACTAGCTCCTGCCCTTGTTCTGGTGGGAGAATCTATTCCAAAAAACTCTAAAATCTAGGTCCGTTATGAACTTTTCACACCTGTCTTTCATGATAATGTGCCTATTGGTCTAGGTGTTCTTATCTTGTCTGCTTCTCTATCAGGATATGACCCAGACTCATGTTTCAGGGTTGTCCTCTTGCTGGCTCCTCTAGTTGCTGCTGACCATCTATCTCAGGGACCTCTCCTCACCCACTTCTCCAGGTGTTGATGTCTCCTAGCCTTGGGGTCCTCCTTATGCCTGCTCCTTTATCAAGGATACAAATGCCATTCCAGGAGAAGCTATAAATCAGTAAATGGAAAGGAGAAAATAACTCAGGAAAGTTACAGTCATCAGAGAGGTGGTACAAAGTAAATTGTCGCAGTTGTCGGTTGTGGGTAAATACTCTGGTCTTGATTGACTTCATCCTTGGGTCTTAAAAGAAGGGCTACTGAGATAATTGGTTCTAATTTTCCAAAGCTCCCAGATTTCAAGAAGGTGTCATTGAATTGGACAATGGCAAATTTTATTTAAAAATAGAGGAAAACAGGAAGCAGGAAAGCATGGGCCAGTTAGCACAATATCTGTCATAAGGAAAATATTAGAACCTATTATTAAGTAGATTATGGCAGGGGAAGTAGATAATTTAAGCTAAGCAGTTTGGGTCAATATGGTTGCATGAAAGTAAAATTATGTTTAACCAACCTATTGCAGTCTGTTGAGGAACTAACATATGCTGTGGATAAAGGGAAACCAGTGGATGTACTATACGTAGGTTTCCAAAAGGCATTTGATAAGTATCACATCAAAAGGTATTGCAGAAGGCAGAGGTTTATGGTATAGTGTGTGGCATATTGGCATGGAAAGAAGATTGTCTAGCTATCAGAAAGCAGAGCATATCTATAACAGAGTCTTTTTCAGATTGGCAAGGTGCAAAGAGTAGCCTGCCTCATGAATCAGAGCTGGCAACTCAACTGTTTACAATTTATATAAATGATTCAGACAAAGTGACCAATGTCATGGTTTCCAAATATTCTGATGACAAATGGTAGATAAAAGGTAAAGGTACATTGTGAAGAGATATGACAATGTTGTAAAAACATATGGATAGCTTATGTGAGTGGACAAGGATATGGCAAACAAGGTTTAATGTGGGAAAAAATGAAATTGTTCATTTTGGCAGGGAGAGTAAAAAAGAAGGATGCTATCTAAATGGTGAGTGACTCCAGAGCTCTGAAATGCACAGTAATCTGGGTAGCCTAGTGCATATCTCACAAAAGGCTAATATGTAGGTACAAAAAGTGTTTAGGAAAGCTATATTACCATCTATTGCAGCATGAACTGAATACACATGGATAAAACTTTTGCTTCCATTATACAGGACGTTGGCAGGTCTACATCTGGATTACTTATCTCCTTCTTTAAGGAAAGATGTAAATTTTTGGAAGTAGTTCAATAAAGGTTTTCCTGATTAATACCTGGAATGAGTAGATTGTCTTCTGAGAAAAGTTTGAGCAGGCTAGACTTGAATCTGCTCAAAGAGCTGGCAAGGTAGGCAGTGTTCAGATTCCAGAGTCCCCCCCTTCTTTCCTTAGCCTTTTTGTCCTCTTTCTTTTTGTTTTAGCTCATCTTCTTCCTGGCAGTGGTGGTGGAGGCGGTGACATTGTGGAGGGGAGAAGCCAGAGTGGGAATCTTGGTGAGGCTTGGCAGCACAGCCAGGGACTCCTGGCTGTGGTGGGCCTGGAGTGGAGACTCCAGACATTGGCATGGAGGCAACTGAAGCAGGGGGTGGTGTGGTATGACAGGACTGGGGACTCTAGGCATCGGTGAGACAGTGGCTTCAGCGAAGCCAAGGACTCCCCGTTGTGGTGCGCCCAGAGCGGGGACTCCAGGCATTGAAGTGGTGCTGGTGGTGGCACTTGGTTGTAGTAGGCCCGGCGATGAGGTGGGCCCAGCAAGAAATAGATGGTGCCTGAAAAGTGGTAATGTTGGTAGGTCTGACGCAGGAGGCATCACAGGTGTCGTTGTTCGGATAGCTCAGGGCTCAGGATACATGTTGGAGTAAACAAACAAAGATGGTCTTCCTTTCAGCTTTGTCTTTTTGATTATTCTTGAAGTACTCAAATGGCACCGTTTGTGGCGACAGCTGAAGCTGTTCACTGCATCTTACCATGTTGTTCATTGTAGAGTACAAGTGATAATAAATCATCATTCATTCATCATTCAATTCACGAGTCAGAGGTGAATTGATAGAAATTGATTGATCTTGAAATGTATTGAGAGGATACATCTGGACAAGATAATTCCTTTTGAAGGAGAATCTAGAACTCAGGATCGCTGTTTAACAATAAACAGTCACCTATTTAAACAGAGATAAGGTAAAAAAAAATTGCTTTCAAAGTGTTATGAATTTTGGAATTCTGTCCTTGAAATGATGATGGAAGCAGAATCTTTGCTTGCTTTCAAAGCAGAGGTGGATAGATTCTTGGTAAACAAGTGGGTAATATGTTCTCAATGTTGGCAGGAATATGGATTTGAAGTTGAAGTCAGATTAGCTGTAATCTTATTAAATATTAGAACATGCTTAGGGACTATGGCCTATTCCTAGACCATATGTTCATATGTTTGTATGTTAGTTTCAATTCAGACTGGGTCTTCTTTATTGATGTGTTCATGAGCTTGCCTCACACTGATCAGGTAACCACTTTGGTCACCCTAAGACTGTGTTTTTGCTTTTTAAGAACAATTTCATATTATGAAATGACCCACATATTGACATCAGGAGATGAAAGTCAAAAGTTGAATCAACATATTTCAACTGTGGGAGATGTCATTTGTTCTCTTCCAGACAGTTAAAATGGGTACAAGAGGCATATCCCAGGCAATTTGAGCCTAACAGTTCTATCTTGCTCTGTTGCTGCAAAGGTGATTTTAAGTGTTATTGTAGAATCTATGAACCATAAAACACAGTCTCAAATATAAAAGTACAGGCAAAATATTACAAGGTTTTTACTATCAATAAAGTGAGCATCTTTGGATTTTTTTTAAGGCAAGGAGGGAGAAAGTTAAACATTGTTTAAAGATTTGCCAGTTGTCCAGTACTATGGATTATCAGGTACTGTAAAGAAAACTTATCTGTGGCTTGGAAATTAAACCATAATCCAATTAGTTATTTGTGTTCTCTATAAAGTTTGGATCACAAATAATTTATCCTCAGCAAGCAGAATAATGTAGCAACAATATGTGTTTGATTTCATAAGTAATGCTGTACCCCTAAATATTGTGTTTGTGAAATCACACACTATTATGCCCAGAACAAGAATTTGCTGAGATGTGGTCTTGCAGGGCAGAAGATAAATATCCAGGCAAAACCAAGAACATGTCCCGCAGGCCCGACCAGTCCCCCTCCACCGACACCCTCATCCGCCTAGCCGAACTCGTCCTCACCCTCAATAACTTCTCTTTCGATTCCTCCCACTTCCTACAGACTAAGGGGGTGGCCATGGGCACCCGCATGGGCCCCAGCTATGCCTGCCTCTTTGTAGGTTACATGGAACAGTCCCTCTTCCGCACCTACAAAGGCCCCAAACCCCACCTCTTCCTCCGTTACATTGATGACTGTATCGGCGCCGCCTCTTGCTCCCCAGAGGAGCTCGAACAGTTCATAAACTTCACCAACACCTTCCACCCCAACCTTCAGTTCACCTGGGCCATCTCCAGCACATCCCTCACATTCCTGGACCTCTCAGTCTCCATCTCAGGCAACCAGCTTGTAACTGATGTCCATTTCAAGCCCACCGACTCCCACAGCTACCTAGAATACACCTCCTCCCACCCACCCTCCTGCAAAAATTCCATCCCCTTTTCCCAATTCCTCCGCCTCTGCCACATCTGCTCCCACGATGAGGCATTCCACTCCCGCACACCCCAGATGTCCAAGTTCTTCAAGGACCGCAACTTTCCCCCCACAGTGGTCAAGAACGCCCTTGACTGCGTCTCCCGCATTTCCCGCAACACATCCCTCACACGCCGCCCCCGCCACAACCGCCCAAAGAGGATCCCCCTCGTTTACACACACCACCCCACCAACCTCCGGATACAACGCATCATCCTCCGACACTTCCGCCATCTACAATCCGACCCCACCACCCAAAACATTTTTCCATCCCCACCCCTGTCTGCTTTCCAGAGAGACCACTCTCTCCGGGACTCCCTTGTTCGCTCCACACTGCCCTCCAACCCCACCACACCCGGCACCTTCCCCTGCAACCGCAGGAAATGCTACACTTGCCCCCACACCTCCCCCCTCACCCCTATCCCCGGCCCCAAGATGGCTTTCCACATTAAGCAGAGGTTCACCTGCACATCTGCCAATGTGGTATAGTGCATCCACTGTACCCGGTGTGGCTTCTTCTACATTGGGGAAACAAAGCGGAGGGTTGGAGACCGCTTTGCAGAACACCTCCGCTCGGTTCGCAATAAACAACTGCACCTCCCAGTCGCAAACCATTTCAACTCCCCCTCCCATTCTTTAGATGACATGTCCATCATGGGCCTCCTGCAGTGCCACAATGATGCCACCCGAAGGTTGCAGGAACAGCAACTCATATTCCGCTTGGGAACCCTGCAGCCCAATGGTATCAATGTGGACTTCACCAGCTTCAAAATCTCCCCTTCCCCCACCGCATCCCAAAACCAGCCCAGTTCGTCCCCTCCCCCCACTGCACCACAAAACCAGCCCAGCTCTTCCCCTCCACCCACTGCATCCCAAAACCAGTCCAACCTGTCTCTGCCTCCCTAACCTGTTCTTCCTCTCACCCATCCCTTCCTCCCACCCCAAGCCGCACCTCCATCTCCTGCCTACTAACCTCATCCAACCTCCTTGACCTGTCCGTCTTCCCTGGACTGACCTATCCCCTCCCTACCTCCCCACCTATACTCTCCTCTCCACCTATCTTCTTTTCTCTCCATCTTCAGTCTGCCTCCCCCTCTCTCCCTATTTATTCCAGAGCCCTCACCCCATCCCCCGCTCTGATGAAGGGTCTAGGCCCGAAACGTCAGCTTTTGTGCTCCTGAGATGCTGCTGGGCCTGCTGCGTTCATCCAGCCTCACATTTTATTATCTCACATAACCAATAATACCCACTTTTGTATACAGCATCCATTGCTTCCGCAATAAAGAAATCAACTGTTAACTTGCTCGCCAGCATCAGCACCCATGTTGGAGGTTCTTTGCCTGCAACTCCCTAAGGCAGCATTCAGGCATTCAGGCCTCTTTCTGTTGCCAGGACTGAGATTTCATCAGTCCCAGGAGCAAAGTAGATTGTAAACTCATGGAAAACCACAGAACAAGACAAAGAAAGACGTACTTTTGTTTATCAAAAATGCTATGTCTTGGCTCCAAATGTTTTGGCAACTCTGAGCACTGAAAGAATCCACAGTATTTTGTAGTTCAGCAGTAGCAGTAGCTCTCACTCACTGGATGACTAATAGCCAGCTAGGCTGAAAAGAAAATGAAAGTCTACATTTCTTTTCTTTCTCTCACATCCGTCATAATTTCCAGACTAGGTTGCAGCATCCAGCCAGCGAATAGCTGAACAAGTTATGGGTCATTGCCAGTTAAATGTATTTCTGTTTCCTATTCTCCTTCTCCTCTCCACAAAATTCAAACAAAAACTCTAATATATAATTAACAAAAATCAGACCACCCACAGACATATAGTCAGGCAGAAAACACTTAACTCTTGCTTCACTGAAGTCAGCATTGTCATCCTGATGCTGTCAGCAATAATATTGAAAACACTACATCTTCTAATTAAATTAACTCTGTCAAAATGGTCACACATCCATATTCTGAACTCTTTATGTTCTCCAGATTGAAATGTTTAAATGGGTAGTGCTGCTATTCTCGAAGTTATGAATTCATACTGAGAAATATCTTTCATAATTGAATCCTTTGTTTTTCTCCATGTGCATTGTATTAAATATATGTCTAGACACATTAAAATCATACAACAATATATGTATGTGGTGTCATTCACTTACATTCAGAACTTGAGAGGCAAAATTCAAATCTCAAAAATTGGAAAAATGGAAAGCCCCTTTCATTATACAACACCATTTATGTAATAAATATTGTCTGTTTTTAGCTCACTAACTGTGTCCCTTAGCAGTTCCACACTGCATATATCTTTATAATTTTCCTTTCCACTTGTGTTAATAACTTTTCAAATTTTTAAAATTATATTTAAAATGTAGTGAGGAAATCCTCTCAACCATAATGTCAAATATATAGGTATTTTCTGCTAAGTTATTTTAACATTGTTTTATAATGCATTAGAATTATAAATAACCTTCAGAAAAGTTAATGTTACTAGTGGCAGTCAACCTGCATTACATTGCCAAGTGGCATCTTTCAAATATAATCTTTCATCTTTTTGCAGTGGTGAATGCCAGAGATCAAAGCATGGAGGCCTCAAACCATATTCACATTTTCCAACAATAATGCTCTGCAACAATACCAGAAGCAACCAGGAGCAACACATTGGCATACCTTCCTCTCCTGACCCTCCATGGCACTAAGATCAAAGGTAGTATCCTTAAAGCTGTCAACTAACTCAGTACGGACCAGCAACTGAACTGAGTCCCTTTTCTGTATATCTCAGTTCAAAATACATCACAACATCAGGTAGTCTTATCAAGAGATTTCTTCCTGTACAGACTCCATTCCATTCTTTCAGATTCTTCACCTCTGTCACATCTGTTCTGATGACGCCACCTTCCAACAGGATAAATCCAACATGCCAACATGCATAAATTTCCACTCTAGGCCTTCTGTAATAGCCCAGCAAAGCCCTAGGCCCCACATTTTCTGCTGAGGCACATTACAGACTTCCTGACTCAACATTGAGCTCAATAACTTCAGATCACAAACGCAGTCATCCAATTTGATTCCCCCGGTGCCAACCAGTGACTTGCTGGAATGGGTTTTCTCTCAACAGATCAGACCTATTTTCTTCTACTTACACCTTTTACATCAACATCTCTCCTTTATAACCATGAGCACTCACTTTGTTTTTTTTCTCTGGGCACCCTTACCACATGTTCCTCTTGCTTCTCTTCATTCTTTGTCAACACCATTAAAAACATCAATTAGCAGTCCCACTTCAGTTCCAAAGAAGAAACATTGAACCTCAAACGTTAACTCTGTTTCTCTCTGTACTGATGCTGCCAGAACCGCTGAAGTACTCCAGCACTTACAACTTATATTTCATCTTTAAAAGTGCTAATATCAATCAAAAATATACTATTTCCTCATTTTGACAAATTTGTCAATTTTATACAGTCATAGAATCGTACAGCATGGAAACAGACCATTCAGTCCAACTAATCCGTGCTGACCAAGTTTTCCAAACTAAACTCATCTCATATGTCTGCATTTGGCCCATATCCCTCTAAACTTTTCCTATTCATGTACCTGACCAAATATCTTTTAAGTGCTGTAACTGTACCTGCACCTATCACTTCCTCTGGCAGTTCATTTCACATATGAGCCACCCTTTGTGTGAAAAAGTTGCCCTGGGGTCCCTTTTAAACTTTCTCCTCTCATCTTAAAATAGTGCCCTCCAGTCTTGAACTCTGCCACACTAGGGAAAAGACATTTGTTATTCACCTTATCTATGCTCCCCATAATTTTAGAAACCTTTATAAGGTCTCCCCTCAACCCCTTACACTTCAGTGAAAAAAATCCCAGCCTATTCAGCCTCTCCTTATAATTCAAACCCCCAAGTACCCATAACATGGTTGTAAATCTTCTCTGCACCCTTTTCAATATAATAGTATCTTTCTTATAGCAGGACAACTAGAACTGTACACAGCCATATTTATATCTTAATAGCTAACCAAAACATAACACAGAATTCAATGACCTGTTTAGACATGACATGTCAGAACTGTTTCTTTTAAAAACATCTCCCTCCAAGATGTCAGGTCGTTATGATTTTTCAAATTTGGTGCCTAATTATTAAAATAACAATCCATGTTTTGCATTGGAATATTTGATCAACTTGCTGATGCGTTGAAATGGTAATAAGCTGGTCTCTTTTGACAAAAGTTCATTCTTTTGAGACATTACACAAAATGATCAATGCCTTTTCAATACTGGAGAAATTATTAATAAAGGTATGTAACATGCAAGTGGAAAGTTCTAGGACAATAAAATAAAAGACTGTAGGATTCAAAGCAAGTAAGAAAATATAGAAAAATAGATGGAAGTTACACCTTACTTCTTTAAATGATCCAGTCAATTCTTGCAATAAATCTGCAGGGCAATCATTACTTTAGGCGGTCGATATTTTAGTTGAAGTTTCTGATTAACTGATACAGAGCGTTAAATGCTTTAGGGACAAATGCTGACAAATGCCAGGAACACTTAACAACTTTTCGACTTTCAAATGTCTGCTACTATAGCCACAGATATCCAAGGTCAATTATATTTGACATTCTCCGATAACGGCCATTTTCTGGTTCATCTAGAATTGCATCAAAGTTCAGTTGGGTTTTTTCTATAGCTGTTTATACACTCCCTAAGGCTGAAGGAGGAGTTGTGTGCTGTTGCTTACGAACTGATAGGTCTCCAGAGAATGGCTCTGGAAACTACCTATGAGGCCATGGCATTGCAGGCAGGAAATTGCCCTGCCCCAAACCTTGAAGTCCCCAAGTACTAATTGCAACAGAAGGTTTCCCTGAGGGATGTCTGTCAACGTCAGTGCTGTTGCAATGTAATCAATGAGCTATATGTTGGCTTTTATTTGTTGTTGTACTAAATACAGGATCCCAAGGCGGATTACTGGATGGGTTAAAGGTGCATTGTTGCTCAGTTGGGAAATCATTTAGTAGGCTCAGTAACTCTACTCTTTCAGTTTGTTTGATCAAAATTTACCAGTTCATCACATGCCATGTCTACTCCCACTGGCATTGTGTATAGGTAATCTGTGTTGTATCCCTTATATCAACATTTGACAACACCATTTAAAGATTTACACCACACTTGCAGGTCATTCAAAATATTCATAATTTTTCAATGCTGCCTCATTAAAATAAGGCTTCTCTCTGTTCAGTATTGTCTACTTAAAGGTTTACAGGATGAATTTGCCCTTCTGTAACTTCAACTTATATCTGCACAGAGTTGACACAATAATTTGTCTTGTCGCACTTCAGGGTATTTTAGGCCTGGGTACAACTGAGACAAACATAAAATCAGAAATGATCAAACCAGGCTTGTATAGTTAATTCTGTACACACAATAAATATACCTAAACAAACTTTAGTGACAGTTTTTTGGTGAATGTACAGCAGAAAAAGGAATTTTTTTAAAGTTATCTGGTCATGAGACTTTTTGTGACACTTTCCCATCCTGGAAGTTTACAAAGAGGAGACTATTTCTGGTGGTCTTTTAGAAGAGGGAGGGTTGACTGCAATGTCTCAGGAGGAGTTTGAGTGAGACATTAGAATCAATTCTCTCGCGTGATGTGCTTAAATGATCAATCTAGAAAGGGTCTATGATCAGATGTGATATCATAGAAATTAATATGTGTCTAATTCCCTTGGCAGTAAATGGAGAAACAGTCAATGCAAGTTTATGCTTCTTCCCTTCTGGGCTACAGATCAATAATCTTCAAGGAGACAATATCCTATATCCATAAAATTCCCAAAGCAAAGACAGATGCTAATCCAAAAAGACCCCTAAATCTTCATATTAGTTAATTAGTTTTAATTCTTTTACTTGTTTTTATTGGGAGTAAAATCTTCTTTTAACAATAATGTTCAATTCATGATTGCCAAGAATGTGAATGTTTATATGACAACTTTCCCTGGATGTGCCAATCAATTATAGTCATATTGTTACTAATGTGAAACATGAACTCCTCAGATGCTAACGAACAAGTAAAAGCGAATGAATGATTGTCTGACACTGAAGTAGCCATGAGATGAACATAACCAGAAGGTCTAAAAATTTAGAGATAATGGGAACTGCAGATGCTGGAGAATCCAAGACAACAAAATGTGAGGCTGGATGAACACAGCAGGCCAAGCAGCATCTCAGGAGCACAAAAGCTGACGTTTCGGGCCTAGACCCTTCATCAGAGAGGGGGATGGGGTGAGGGTTCTGGAATAAATAGGGAGAGAGGGGGAGGCGGACCGAAGATGGAGAGAAAAGAAGATAGGTGGAGAGAGTATAGGTCCAACCCGCAGACAAGGGTGGCGCAGTGGTAGTATGGCGCACTGACCTCTACATCGCCGAGGCCAGACGCCAACTCTCTGACACCACCTCCTACCGCCCCCTCGATCATGACCCCACACCCGAGCACCAAACCATCATCTCCAACACCATTCATGACCTCATCACCTCAGGGGACCTCCCACCCACAGCCTCCAACCTCATTGTTCCCCAACCCCGCACGGCCCGTTTCTATCTCCTTCCCAAAATCCACAAACCTGCCTGCCCTGGTCGACCAATCGTCTCAGCCTGCTCCTGCCCCACCGAACTCATCTCCACCTATCTGGACTCCATCTTCTCCCCTTTGGTCCAGGAACTCCCTACCTACATCCGTTACACCACCCATGCCCTCCACCTCCTCCAGGACTTCCAATTCCCTGGCCCCCAACACCTCATCTTCACCATGGACATCCAGTCCCTATACACCTGCATTCCACATGCAGATGGCCTCAAGGCCCTCCGCTTCTTCCTGTCCCGCAGGCCCGACCAGTCCCCCTCCACTGACACCCTCATCCGCATAGCCGAACTCGTCCTCACCCTCAACAACTTCTCTTTTGACTCCTCCCACTTCCTACAGACTAACGGGGTGGCCATGGGCACCCGCATGGGCCCCAGCTATGCCTGCCTCTTTGTAGGTTACGTGGAACAGTCCCTCTTCCGCACCTACACAGGCCCCAAACCCCACCTCTTCCTCCGTTACATTGATGACTGTATCGGCGCTGCCTCTTGCTCCCCAGAGGAGCTCAAACAGTTCATCCACTTCACCAACACCTTCCACCCCAACCTTCAGTTCACCTGGGCCATCTCCAGCACATCCCTCACATTCCTGGACCTCTCAGTCTCCATCTCAGGCAACCAGCTTGTAACTGATGTCCATTTCAAGCCCACTGACTCCCACAGCTACCTAGAATACACCTCCTCCCACCCACCCTCCTGCAAAAATTCCATCCCCTATTCCCAATTCCTCTGCCTCCGCCGCATCTGCTCCCACGATAAGACATTCCACTCCCGCACATCCCAGATGTCCAAGTTCTTCCAGGACCGCAACTTTCCCCCACAGTGATCGAGAACGCCCTCGACCGCGTCTCCCGTATTTCCCGCAACATGTCCCTCACACCCCGCCCCCGCCACAACCGCCCAAAGAGGATCCCCCTCGTTCTCACACACCACCCCACCAACCTCCGGATACAACGCATCATCCTCCGACACTTCCGCCATCTACAATCCGACCCCACCACCCAAGACATTTTTCCATCCCCACCCCTGTCTGCTTTCCGGAGAGACCACTCTCTCCGTGACTCCCTTGTTCGCTCCACACTGCCCTCCAACCCCACCACACCCGGCACCTTCCCCTGCAACCGCTGGAAATGCTACACTTGCCCCCACACCTCCCCCCTCACCCCCATCCCAGGCCCCAAGATGACATTCCACATTAAGCAGAGGTTCACCTGCACATCTGCCAACGTGGTATACTGCATCCACTGTACCCGGTGTGGTTTCCTCTACATTGGGGAAACCAAGCGGAGGGTTGGAGACCGCTTTGCAGAACACCTCCGCTCGGTTCGCAAAAAACATCTGCACCTCCCAGTCGCAAACCATTTCCACTCCCCCTCCCATTCTTTAGATGACATGTCCATCATGGGCATCCTGCAGTGCCACAATGATGCCACCCGAAGGTTGCAGGAACAGCAACTCATATTCCGCCTGGGAACCCTGCAGCCTAATGGTATCAATGTGGACTTCACCAGTTTCAAAATCTCCCCTTCCCCAACTGCATCCCTAAACCAGCCCAGTTCGTCCCCCCCCCCCACTGCACCACACAACCAGCCCAGCTCTTCCCCTCCACCCACTGCATCCCAAAACCAGTCCAACCTGTCTCTGCCTCCCTAACCTGTTCTTCCTCTCACCCATCCCTTCCTCCCACCCCAAGCCGCACCCCCATCCACCTACTAACCTCATCCCACCTCCTTGACCTGTCCATCTTCACTGGACTGACCTAACCCCTCCCTACCTCCCCACCTATACTCTCTCCACCTATCTTCTTTTCTCTCCATCTTCGGTCCGCCTCCCCCTCTCTCCCTATTTATTCCAGAACCCTCACCCCATCCCCCTCTCTGATGAAGGGTCTAGGCCCGAAACGTCAGCTTTTGTGCTCCTGAGATGCTGCTTGGCCTGCTGTGTTCATCCGGCCTCACATTTTGTGGTCTAAAAATTTAAGTACGTTTGCAAAATCAAAATTCATCCTAATTTTGCTGATAATCTGTGTTTTATAATCAACTTAATGAAAGGGCTTTGCTCTAAGATCAGGAAAGAACTGCAGCTGTATAATGAGTTTACCGCTACTCAAGGAGTTTCAATGAATTGTTTGTAAAACTCAATGGGCCAGATTTTCTGAGGAGTAGCAGTCTCAAGCAGATTGCCACCCTGACTCTTTTCTTAAGAAAGCAAAGGATCCCTGCGTTTCTGAGAGGAAATTCCATTCAGCGGTCTCTCAGAAATACAGAGCTGGCATGTAATTGTCAGAAGAAGGTGAACCATGCAACCCTTTTCACAACAATCAGCTGCTGCACTCTGATATTTAACTGTCAAACTGTAAGTACATAAAATAAGTGTGATATCAAGGTTTCAGAGATAGTAGAACTGCAGATGCTGGAGAGTAGTGGCAGTGGGAATACTCCCAGCAGTGAACCATTTCAACTCCCCCTCCCATTCCTTACACAACATGTCCATCCTGGGCATCCTGCAGTCCCACAACAATGCCACCCGAAGGTTGCAGGAACAGCACCTCACATTTCACTTGGGAACCCTGCAGCCCAATATGGACTTCACCAGCTTCAAAATCTCCCCTCCCCCTACCACATCCCAAAACCAGCCCAGAAATTGGCTACGGCAGGAGATTGCGGGAAGAGTCCAGTCCAGTCCAATTGATTGGAGATGTCATCTTGGATCTATTGGCTAGTCTGATCCAGCAGGGAGCATGAGTTGTTTCAAATGTACTAATGTGTTTGGAAGTCAAATCCCAGGGTGCAGAGTGTCAGGTCAAGGTCTGGGATGGGTGGAAGGTAAAGGATCTAAGGAAGGTATCGTGGGCAGTGTTTGAGGTGAGTATGTAACATTCTAATCTAACATTCCTGAGTAACTATTTTACTTAATTCTGAATACTCCCAAGTTTCCAATTTTAGTGGGACTTCCGCAGAGTTCAAGGTGTAGTAGAATTGCACAGCGGAAAATTCAAAAATTTCCCAGGCAATTCTTTTGGAAAGCGTTATAGTGGGAATTTGGCTGGGTCTCATGCACAAATCCCATCTGCACTGGAAAAAGCAACTGTTTGGCCAGCAGAAAATTGAGAGCAGTGTGTTTACAATGAAATGATATACATGCTATTAAAATATAATTTAAAGTTTATAATTTAGTGCTTTAATATTACATAGTGAATTGCATTGTGACTGGAAAATTGACTCATGCTCATATAATGACCATAATGACCACTGGAAATTACATTTCAATGAATTTCATTTCATTGAATTTTTGTCCTCATGAAGAAACGGGACAATTTTGGGCACCAAGGGCCAGAAAGAAGTACGTTAAGGATGGGCACAACAACAGTCAGATGCTGACTACACTTGGTTTGACTTTGTCAATAAACATTAGGCTGGTTGAAATCCACTTTTGAAACAAGGTGAACAGCCTTGGCCAAAATTTATTCTTAAATTAATATCACTTAAAAAACTTTATCCAGCCAGAAAACAGATAAGTGGAAACACCACGCACGTCTAAGTTCCCTTCCAAGCTGTACACCATCCTGACTTGGAATTATATTGCAACTTTTCAACTTTTGATGGCTCTCCCTTACAAAGAGAGATCTACACCCCAAGAAATGTAACTGTTAAAAGTGGCAGCTCACTCCCAACTCCCTCAGAACAACAAACATTGCTCCTGATGGAAACTTTCTATCTGCAAATTGTTTGATGCATCTCCTACATCACAACAGTAACTAAATGACAAAATATTTAGTTGGCTATAAAGCACTTTGGAATATCCTGAGGTTATTAAAACAAATATATACGTAAGCTTTTCTCTCTTCCTGCTGCAACATTTTGAAGTGAAAATTGAATCACCCAGGCAAATTGGTAAAAGGCTAAGGTTGTAAATATTGGCACTGTATTGCTCAGAACGGCACGTGCTATGTTTCCTCCATATTTCCCCCATTGTTCTTGCGGCACCCTGTTCTGGGAAGAGTGTTCATTGAGGCATTATGGACATGTATAGATGCTATTGCAGTGGGTAGATCATGCCATCAGACAGCCTCTCAGGGTAAGGTGAGGCTTGTTTCTACAGCTTTAGTGAATACCCTGTGCTAATCACCTGCAGACAAACATCTTGAAGTGCTTTTGAATTTCTGTTGATCTGGCAAACTTTATGGAATTACTGTGGATTCTACTTTCTAAAAGAAATTCTTAGGATGTGGGCATCGCTGGCTAGGCCAGCATTTATTGCCCATGCCCAGTTGTTCTGAGGGAGTTGGGAGTGAGCTGCCACTTTTAACAGTTACAGTTCTTGGGGTGTAGATCTCTCTTTGTAAGGGAGAGCCATCAAAAGTTGAAAAGTTGCAATATAATTCCAAGTCAGGATGGTGTACAGCTTGGAAGGGAACTTAGAGGTGCGTGGTGTTTCCATTTATCTGCCACCTTTGACTTTGTCAAGGTGGTAGAGATCATCTGTTGGAAAGGTGTTGAGGAGGAACATTAAAGAGTTACTGCAGAGTGTCTCAAAGATGGCACACTTCTCATTCCAAGCCTGGATGTGGAACATGAACTGATTTAGTGTCTGAGGAGGAACAAATGGTGCTGAGCTTATGGAATCATCAGCGAATATCCCTACTTCATCTCTAGCTAGGGCACATAGTTAGAAAGTAAGCGGACAGTTATTTAAATCTCAGATGCAAAGTAATTTTTTCTCTCATGCGAGTAGTGAATGGCTAGAATTCTCTTCCAGAGAGAGTTGTGGAGGCTAGATCACTAAAAGTATTTAGAGAAGAGGTAAGTAGAATTTTACAATATTGGGGATCATGAGGAGCTGGCATGAAAGAAGAGTTGAGGCCTGGGGTATATCAGCTTTGGTCTTATAGTTTAGCAAAGCAGGCTTGAGGGGCTGAAATGCCTGCTTTTCCTCCTATTTCCAATTATCTTATTTTCACTTCTGACCTTATGATGGAGGGTAAGTCATAGATGAAGCTGCTGAGGATGATTTGACAGAGCACACAACCCTGATGAACCGCTGCAGTGACTTCTTGGTGCTGAGATAATTAACCTCTTACAACCACGGCCATCTTTCTTTATGCTAGATGTGACTCCCAACATTAGGGAGTTTGCCCCTGATTCCCACTAATTCCAATTTTGCCTTAACTAGAGAAATGCTGCCTTGATGTGAAAGGTCAGCTAGGTTTGGACCAGAAGTGATCACTTGCTGAATTTGGAATGAAGCGTTGCTCACTTGATTCTGCAATCGGAGAAGTTTTGTGACCTGTTTACAGAAAGACTGCTACATGTGATAGTGCATGTTGTTGCTGTCCTTCCAGTTGTGTAACCTTAAAGGAAAATAAGATTTCAGAAAGGGACTGTCTCGAAGTAGGAGAAGGAGGGCTCTCCAAAATGGACCTGATCACCAAACATTTGCAGGGAGAATGTCTCCTTCTGCCTCAGCCAAGTACAATATATGAGGTATCTGCATATCATCAGGGAAGTGGCCATAGATTAAGTCTGAGCTGGGCAAATAAGACACTGCCTCTGGCTGATAAAATCATCTTCACTCTCAACATCTTTCCAGCAGACACTGCAAGCCTTACCCAGGTTACTACTCATTGCTGAATCTAAAGTTGATAGTGATACTCTATGCCAGGAGAATATAGGTCACTGTTTGCTTCTTTAAGCACAGAGAAGAAGGGGCAGTGGACATGTTCCTTTTTCAGGGTAGCAGGATTCTCCATGATGGCGAGAGGTATCAATTGCGAACCAAGCAATATGCAATCTCTGTATGTCAGCAGGCAAATGCATTGGAATTATGAAGTCTTCCAGTCCATTATGGTACTGCATCTTCTTCCATTCCCACCAGATGTAAGGGAACCACCTCAGGAGGAAAATAAGGAGGTTGCCTCCAACAGAAAAATACCCAGCATGTCCAATCTTCCTCATAAGACAATCTGTGCATCCCAGGTATCAATCTAGTAAACCTCTTCTGAACACACTGCCACCCCCAAAACAAAAGAGACCCAAACTGCAAAGAGGATTTGAGATGTGGTATCACCAATGCCTTGGAAACTGAAGCATAATATCCTTACTTTTATGTTCAGTTCCTTTCATAAGATAGGATAGCATCCCATTAGCTTTCCTGATGACCTGCTGCATTTGGATAGAATTTTTTAGTGACTCAAGCAGCAAACGTCTAATTCCCTTTGCATCAGCATTCTGCAGTCATTCTCCATCTATTATTTTGTCCAGATCTAGTCCTAATGATAACAAGTGGAACTCATTCACCTGAAATTGGAGGAAACCAATTTTTAGGTCTAAAGTTTCTAAGCACTGCGACTGATTTCATGCAGTGTCAGAGAGGGTCTAGGCCCAAAACATCAGCTTTCCTGCTCCTAAGATGCTGCTTAGCCTGCTGTGTTCATCCAGCTCTACACCTTGTTAACACGTTCATGCAGTATCACATGTTTTCAAAGAATGCAAACTAACAATATCATTGGTTATCTGTTCTTTGCAGACCACAGTCTTACTAAATATATAAGACAGGCTTCAGGACCCCGCTGACCAGCTAAAGTAGGGATTAGAAGCTCACACAGTGTGGGCAACATTCATTCGTTGTGATTTTCCCTGAATTGTGCAATTGTGGATAGACAGATAGAAAGTGGGTGTTTGCAGTTAAATGATCAATAGGAAGGCCTCCAATTTGGAAGCAAAAGCAGGATGTCCTTACAAGTGAGAGATAGGACACCTCATGATTAATAAGTCGTCTCTGCAACCCTTTTATGTCTTAATTGCTAAACTTAGTAGCCAAACTAACTCATTGGAGCCTGGGCCTGTAGTTGAAACCAGCAGTAGGAAGGGCAGCAAAGCCTGAATGAATACAACCCCTACAGCGTGGAAACAAGCCCTTTGACCCAACAAGTCCACACTGAACATCAGAGCATCCCACCCAGGCCCGTTCTCCTATAACCAACCAAATCTACACATCCCTGAACACTATGGGCAATTTAGCATGACCATTCCACCTAGGCTACATATCTTTGGACTGTGGGAGGAAACCGGAGCACCCGAAGGAAACCCATACAGACACGGGGAGAACATGCAAACTCCATACAGCCAGTTGCCCGAGGGTGGTATCAAGCCCAGATCCCTGGTGCTGTGAGGCTGCAGTGAAAACCACTGAGCCACCGTGCCACCCTAAAATCTGGAGCACCTGCCTGTCACTTGATGCCATAAAATTCCAGGCCCACCCATCCCTATTGGATGCTAAATATTTAGTCCATACAGTTCAGTGCCTGATGTTATGAACTAGAGGTCCTGTAGGGGCTGCTCCACAGTTGACATCAGTGTAGTTCTTTTCAAAGATATAAATGACATTTCACCACTGGGTGTCATCATATTCAAAGTATCCTTAGTCCAAAGTATTGTGACTCCTGAGAAAATATAAATTTCTGAGTAACTTAGTTTCATGCAGATTACTCTGGTGAAAATCCTCACTCATGATTACGTACACTTTAAAACATGAAATTGGCATTCATTCAAACATGAAATTCATTTAGAAATCCACCCTGAGAAATAAGAGAAAAACGATAATATGCAAATATATTTTTAAACTATGAACCGAAGTATGCAATTCCAAGCAGTTCGAAGAAATTTTGGAAAAAGTATGTCTTAACTGCTACAGCAGGACCTTATTTCTTATTTCATCTTCGCATTTTTCAGTAAATTCCCTAGTCTTAATTTTTATTTTCTTATGACTGATTTCTTTCTCTTATACTTTCATTTGTATCTATCAATGACCTTAACTTGTCAGAAAGGACATCCTTGTGGCACCCAGTGACTCCTTTAATGGAAATTTAAATAAAACGCAATGAACAAATTGATTCACCAGGCTGATCCAAACCATGGAGCCCACAGCCTCAATTATATGTTACCAGATTTGTGGGATCATCTGGCACATTAAAGTAGGGCATTTTCCCGCAATGACAAAACATTTTTAAGGATAGTCAGCCACTTACATATTTGTAGAGATTGACTTGAGAATGGTTAGGCTCATGAACAGCCAGGAATCAAATCTCATGCAACCTTTTCTCATTCAGAGAATAATGCCTAAATGCAGAAAGCATAATAAAAAGTGCCTCTTTTTCCAAGTTCATAATATTTAGAGAAAGTCGGAACAATTCTTTCCCAGAGTGCTTTTGACTGATGTTTCTCTGAATACATATTTTATGAAACACATTAAACACAGCTTCAAATTCTTGCTAAACTAATTACAGTAATCAATCTTTCTGTTTGTGACTCAAAAACATACAGAAAAAACAGATGTTTGCAAACACAAAAAGAAATAGCTATTGATGGCTCTGACATCAACACCCAGGTCTGCCTATGCCTTTCCCTTCTGTTATCAGGCTTTGATTTCTTCTCAACACAGTACAGAGTTTATATGTATGAGCATCACACAAACTAGGATAATAACAGAGGCACACACTGAGCAAATTGTATGTTAGCCACAGGGAACCCAGGGGAAAGGCAGCTGTCACGGCCTACAGCTTGGGTGGTCCATTCAGCTGTGTTTATGATCGCAGCCAATGAGATTCTGATGCTTGTTCTGAGGAACTGAATCTGGTTAAGAAGTGCTTCAGGCCATGATGGGAAGTCAAGCTGCAAATCTGGGATTTCTGGAGGCATTCAGCTCACCCCCTGAGCTCAACATTTCAACTAAATTAGCCAATTTAAAGTGATTGAACTGCATGCAAATACAACAGTATGCCTTTTCTTACATAGTAGAGCATAGAGGCTGAGGCTTTAACCCTTTCAGTGATGCAATACATTTGTCATTGAAATAAAATTAATTAAAAAGTCTCAGAAACGACTTTACAGCTAACCAGTATGGGTGGAATGTGAGATGAGAGCCAGCAATATTTTTTATAAAGTCAGTCTGTCTTCTTGGCTGTAAGGAGAATAGGTAGCTTTCCACAAAATTGGATGAAAAAAATGCATGGAGCCTTTTTGCCCATCAGACATTGTTGAAGGTGAAGGGAAAATAAACTGTAATTCTCCCAGGCCCTGTGAAGATGCCTACATTTCTTGTTGAGCAATGATACTTGCAGTGCAGGAAGGGAGAAAAAAAACACAATGAAATAATTTGTGATTATTTTCCACTTTCTTCTGGGTAGAGAGGGCCAGAGGTACACACTACTGTATGCAGTCCTATCCACTGGCATTGTTGTTGGAAACAGCTTCCTCTTCTACAACTGCATTTACGAATGTACAGGCGATTCAGACCTATTCAATAGACAGCTGGAGACACATCAATAGTGCAAGCTGAAGACAACCCAAAAGTCAAGTGAATATACTCATACAGCCCTTAATGAATATTTATGGTACATACTTGCGAGATACTCCTCAAGCTCCTGTCAGAGGTAGGTATGGCTCATATCCAACTTAGAAGATACGTGAGCCCAACCAGCTTTGCATACAAGTCTTCTATTCATGGCAGAGGGTATCTGTCTAAGCAGCAAGTTCTGTTGACCATCAATGTGAAGGTTGTAAAGGATATTGATGTGGTCTCCTGGAATATTATGGGCAGTTCTGGTCACCCAGTTTTAGGAAGGATATTATCAAGCAGGAGAGCGTTCAGACGAAATTTACCAGGATGTTGCTGAGTAAGGAAGGTTTGAGTTATAAAGAAAGGCTGGATAGGTTGATACTTTTTCCCTGGAGTGTAGGAGGATGAATGGTGGCCTGATGAACTTATAAAGTAATGAGAGGTATCAATAGAGTTAATGTCTTTTCCATAGGATAGGGAATTTCAAGACTAGGGGAAACATTTGTAAGATGAGTGAAGAGAGATGTAAAGAAAGCATGAGGGAAACATTTTACTCCAGGGTGGTTTGCATGTGGAATGAATTTTCTGAAGATGTGGTGGATCCGGGTACAGTTACAGCGTTTAAAAGACACTTGGATAGATACACAAATAGGAAATAGGGATATAGGCCAGGAGCAGGCAGGTGGGACTAGTTTAGTTTGGGATTGTGTTCGCATGGACTGGTTGGACCGATGGGTCTGTTTCCATGCTGTATGACTCTATGACTCCTTGACTGTACAATTTATAATCTCCACAGAGACAGATCGAGTTATCAGGCCTTACAACCCGGATCACTGGCACAGCCCATTCAGGAAATTGCATGGGGCTTCTGATAACTGGTGATCTAGCACAGAGGCCTTCAATTGCAGCCTCCCGGACTGGCGCAGAGGCCTCCTATAGCAGCCTCCCACCTGGCGCAGAGGACTCCTGTAGCAGCCTCTCAGCCTGGCGCAGAAGACTCCCAAAGCAGCCTCTCGGCCTGGCTCAGAGGACTCCCATAACAGCCTCTCGGCCTGACGCAGAGGCTTCATAGCAGCCTGCTGGCATGGCGCAGAGGCCTCCCATAGCAGCCTCCCACCTGGCGCAGAGGCCTGCTGTAGCAGCCTCCCAGCCTGGCACAGAGGACTCCTATAGCAGCCCCCTGGCCTGGAGCAGAGGCCTCCCATAGCAACCTCTCATCCTGGTGCAGAGGCCTCCCATAGCAACCTCCCTGCATGCCGCAGTGGCTTTTCAATGGTCGTAATCTATTTATTATACACTCCTTGACAAGATACAGAAAAGGTTCCAACTGGAAAACCACAGGAATGGATCCATGGGCAAAACGATGTAAGAGGCCCCCAGAGCAGCCTCCTGGCCTGATGCAGAGGCCTCCTGTAGCAGCCACCTGTAGCAGCCTCCCAGTGCGGCACAGAACCCTCCTTGCAGGACATGGCCACCTACCAGCCTAGTGTATGGTCTCCCGGCAATTCAGAAGTCAGGGGCCAGCCAACCTCCAACTGTCCTGGCAGCCATATCTCTCTCTCTTTACATTTTTTAATTAGTTGCCTGAGGTTATGGTTTCTTATCTTCTAAGGCAGCATGTCTTAACTCCTAGAGCAATCAGAGGGCCAGCAGCTCATGCACAGGGAGTTTTTGCGGGGGGTGGCTGTTGTTGTTGATGACCCTCAGGGGCCAGAGGTACCCAATCAGGAGCGATCTCCCTTCACCAACCCTGCAGGGAACCCACCAGATTTGACTGTGTTATGATTGGCAAAGCTCCCCTCGCCATTTGCTGGTAGAATCCCAACAGCAACAGGAAAAATGGTCTTTAATTGGTCATGTAGTGACCTCAATTGGCTTAAGAGCAGGCAGGCTGATGACCATCTACACCCCTGCAGATAACTCTGGAGAAAGAGCAGACCATGTAAAGTAACAATCCTTTTCTGAGACCTTGCTCATTGCTCAATAAGTAATTTCTAAATTTTTGGGAGGCACTTCCCTTGGCCAGAACTTCACCCACATTTCGCTTTACTTCCTGCTGCCAGCTTTCAGATAGGTATGGAAGCAACTTAGATAACATTACTTCTCTTGCGCATGCAGCTAAACCCAAACTGCACTTCACTGTGCAGTAGGCTTGATGTTGCCATCCTCATTAAGTGTAGGAACCTATGCTGTGTTAAGTCTCGCAGGAACTGTGTGATATTCCTTTAAGGTACAAGCTCAATGTTTGACATCTTTAAATTTTTTTTTGTGGAGCTAACAAGGATTGTTGATGAGAAAAATGCATTTGATGTGGTCTACGTGGACTTTAGTAAGTTTTTTGATAACATTCTCCAGGTGGACTGATCTAGAAAGTAAGACCCCATGGAAACCAAGGCAAAGTGGCATGTTGAATTCAAAATTGGCTGAGAGGCAGGAAATAGAGGCTAATGGTGGAGGGGTGTTTCTGTTATTAAAAGTTTTTTTCCTATCGAGTGCCACAGGTCTCATTACTGTGACTGGCTGTTTGTGATGCACAAAATTGTTTGGACTTAAGTGAAGAGGATATGTTTGGAAGATGACATGAACATTGACAATGTGGAAAATAGTGAGGAGAGTGGCCGTGAACTGCAGGAGGATATCAATGGACGGGTCAGGCGGGCAGAGAAGTGGGATATGGAATTCAACCTGGAGAGGTGTGACTTAATGCACTTGGGGAGGGCTAATAAGGATAGAGATTACACTATGGACCCTGGATAGTATTGAGGAACAGAGGGACTTTGGTGTATGTATTCACAGATTGCTGAATGTAACACTGAATAAATGGGAAACTTGCCTTTATCATTTGAGGCATAGAATACAAGAGCAAGGAGGTTTATGCTGAAGGTGCATAAAATACTGGTTAGACAACTACCGGAATATGTGTACAATTCTGGTCACCACATTATAGGAAGGGTGTGATTGCAATAGATTGCATGCAAAGGAGGTTTCTGAGGATAATGCTGGGCTGCATCATCTGAGCCATGAGGAAAGATTCGATGGGCTGGAACTGTTCAACGTGGAGCAGCAAGGGTGAAGAGGTGAATAACATGATAGAGGTGAATAAGGTTATGAAAGACATAGGTTGGAAAGTAGATTTGAAGAGAAATGTTTTCACTCAAAGGGTCATGGGAGTCTGTAACTCACTGCCTGAAAGGATGGTTGAGTCAAATAGTGTCCTAACATACTATAAGTGTAAGCCCAGATTCAATTGTCCCTCAAACTGTAACTAGCAAGGTGTCCATACAAAGTACCAACATTGGAAGAACGGTGTCCTAAATTTTCCAGATGCCATTTGGATAATACTGTTTCTGATAGTAACAGGTTCAGATATTTATAAATTAAGACCATTCCAACAGCACATTGAAAGGGGTTTTGACAATGTGCTTGACTGTGTATACATAGCTAATGATATCGCAACCGTGGGTCAGATAACGGTATGACCACAACCTTCACCTAATGATAGCAGCAGTGCAATATTATGGGTTGGTGTTTAAAAATTTATTCAAGCGTAGCCTTATAGCGTTGAGACATTCTTAAGGATATTTACTTATTTCGGCCATTCAGAAATGAATTCGTAATTCAGCAGCAAGTCATTATCAATGAAAAGTCCTAATATCAAAAACACTATATCAGGATATTGACCATGTTACACTAATGACATTTGGGTATTTAAACACAAGAAGACTAGCATGTGAGCCAGTGTACTGGCTAGGGATTTATCAGTCTATCTAATAAATCAACAGCAGAGACTCTATACCAACACAATCTTCCTTTCGCCCTTTGGACAAAAATGACAATGTACTTATTTATTGTACATGTAGAAAATTACATTCTTGTGACAGATTACTTGTCCAAATTTTCCATTGTTTGACTGCTTAAAAACACGTGTAACTATTAATGAAGCAATAACTGCTATTTTCATCTTATTTGCATACCAGACTAGAAAGCATCTGACAATGAATCGCAGCTCACCAGCAAAACTAATTCAAGAAGCATGCACTAAGTTGGGAGTGACCCATATCACATCATCACCCCGCTATCCATTTTCAAATATCCAGCAGAATGGAAGGTATTTACTGTAAAAATCCATGCTTATCCAATGTTAATCAACTAAGTAAGATTTTGCATTGCATTATTACATCTTCAGGCAACACCAATGCAGAAGGGCTCACCACCCACAGCACAGCATATTCTTGGAAGGCAAGTACAAACAACCTTGCTCTAAGACTCGAGACGTTTTTCTTCAATGCCAAAGGAGAAAGAAAGAAATTAGTGAGCAGATCGCCAACTTCTACAACTATGCAATGGACAAAAAGCGTGATTCAGGAATCTAGTCACAAATACCCAAATACCAACAAAGTTTTCTAAGATATGAAATCAGCCCAGGCCAATTGAAGTCAATTCTGATCATGGGGTGCAATATTACAAATGAACAGAAGCCAGTTCAGAACAATGTGTCACCAATACAATACACCAACCACACACTTAGAGAATGAAGAAGGAAACTCTAAGGAAGATTGTGCAATGAAGTTGACTGACAGCAACCAACAGCAAGACAACCAAATTGCCAACCAAGAGGAGCTGAGAATAAAACATCTCTCTTCTGATGGGTGTACAATCACCAGATCATGATGAGCTGTCAAATTTCAAAAACATGATATCAGAAATTGAATTGATTAATCTCATTAACTCTGTTTTTACATGTCTGTATAATTGTTGATTTTCAACAAGTTCTTATGTTAAACCACGTCTGTCGTTTTGAGATTTGTTTCCTTTGAGAAGAAGGGTATGTTGTGTTATGTCTCATAGCAGATTTGCAATACATCTTTAAGGGACATGCTTAAGATGTGATCACTATATCATGGCATATGATATTGTACAGACCTTGCAGCCCTCATCTAACTGAACTTTGCTGTCATGTAGCTTGGCTTGGTGACAGAGGGGTGCTATAATATATATGAGTTACTTAGGTTGGGCCATAAAACCATAAGACGCAGCAATAGAAATAGATCATTTGACACATTGAATAAGCTCTAACATTACATGAGATATTGGCAATTCAATAATCCTGAACTCTCTCTTTCCTGCTTTATCCCCATAATCTTTGATTCACTTACTCATTAAAAATCTATCTCAGCCTTGAGTATACTTAATGACCCAGCCTCAACAGATTTCTGCATTAAAGAATTCCACAAGTTCATTAACCGCAGAGAGAAAACATATCCTTCTCAAATGTATATTCATGAAGGGAGATCTGGAAAATTACAGGGAAAGGACAAGGCAATATTTCAAGTTAGCATTCAGATAATTAAAATGGATTGTGGCAAGAAGGAATAGGGTGTACATGTGTACATGTGTATATGTGCACCCGCAGATAAGATCAGAATTGGGAAAAATTATAAAAGGACAGAATGCATGTAGAATTCATAACAACATGGATGAATTAATCACACAAATAAAAATAAGTAAGTACAATATGTCAGCTATTACAGGGAAATGGCTACAAAGTGACTGAAGCTGGGTGCTAAATATTCAAGGGTGTTTGGCATTTAGAAAGTAGGAACAAACGAAAAGGAGGTGAACTACCTCTGTTCATCAAGGATGAGATCAGTATTGTAGTGAAAAATTTACATGGCTTGGGTGGAGCTAAGAAATAGCAACAGAAAAAAGGCATTGATGGAAGTATTTTATGTGCATCTGACAGTAACTACACTGTGGAATAGTGAATAAGTTAAGAAATAGTGGAGGTTTGTAGGAAAGATGGTTCAAAATTCAAGGAAAATTTTATTTTTCATATTAGTTGTACAATTTGTAACCAAATTGGCAAGAGTAACCTGGAGAATGGATTCATAAGGTATATTAGGGACAGTTTCTTTGAACAATGCATTCTGGAACCAGCCAGGGGACGGACTGTTTTAGACCAGGTAACGTATGATGAAACTGTATAATGAGTGACTAATGACTTTATAGTAAAGAATCTTCTAGCTGACATTGACCATGACATGCTTGAATGCCACATGTAGGTTGAAAGTGAGTATTATCAGTTTGAAACTAATATCTGAAACTTAATGGTATTGCAGGTGGGTTTGGAAGAAGAGTTAGCTAAAGAAGAATGGGAAAATAGTTTAAAAGATAAGTTGAAAGAGAAACAAGGCAGACGTTAAAGGGGATATTTCATAACACTCAAAATATACTCCACTGAGAAAGAAAGGTTTAGACAGAGGATCTGGATTGGCACAGGCTTGGAGGGCCGAAGGGCTGTTCCTGTGCTGTAATTTTCTTTGTACTATGGCCAAATAACGAAGTGAAGGGCAGAATTAAGGTGTCCGCTGACATTATTACTGTACAAGTCAGACATCAGAATGAAATATTCTTGGATCTTTATTTTTAAAATTTAACACACCAGTCTTTCGCCAAAACATAGTTACACAAGGCTAAAAATTACAAGTGAAACAGAAGTTTATTATCCAAAGGAAGTAGAAAATAAAATAAAACAAACTAATCTTTCTGAATATAACACAATTTAAAAGATTTCAAAAAATCCATCCACTCAACATAATCACTTCTCAATTACTTAAAAACCAAGAAACTTCCGTTTGCTATCAAATCTGTAGATTTACCTTACCTGTTTCTTCTCAGTTCCAATCTTGAGAGATGTGATGCTGTTACATTGAATATTCATACAAATGAGAGCATTGTCTTTTAATAACATACAGAGTTCAAACCAAACACTCCTGTCTGAAAGTTTCACAAACTACACTTTTTCACTGATGTAACCTATTTCCTTCAGAGATAACAGGAACTTCAGATGCTGGAGAATCCGCGATAACAAAGTGTAGAGCTAAATGAATACAGCAGGCCAAGCGGCACCTTTGGAGCACAAAAGCTGGCATTTCGGGAAGGGTCTAGGCCCAAAACGTCAGTTTTTCTGCTCCTATGATGCTGCTTGGCCTGCTGTGTTTATCCAGCTCTACACTTTGTTAAAATATTTCCTTAACTGTTCTGAACAGTCTCCTTTCCTATCAGAGACGATACTGCACTTTACTTCAGCCAGGTTTCCTTTAGCTGTACCCAATAGCTTTTGATATAATTTTTTAAAATTGGTTCATCTTAGATCTTGCTAAGCTAACGGCCTAATTTTTTTTTTCAATCTGGCCATAATCCCAATGATATAAAGAAGTGTTGCCTGCCTCTGAGAGACAACAGTATATACATAGACATAGATGCTGTGGAGACACTTAGAGCTCCATTAAACCTAATGAATTTATCAAGTACTTAAATAATACATGCTTTTAACTAGTGGAGATATCTCAATCATTGTCTTTCACTATCCTACATTCTCTAACTGACCCTAAATGTTATTAGTGGAGAGAGTTGTCAGTTGGCCAGGCTAGAACTTCTCTCACTATCATCACCACCTACACCGGCTGATGTAGGGTGTGTCTTCCTGTTGAAATTGGGGTTTCCTGGCCTACTAATTATATAGTTCAGACCTGACAAGTTGGCATTCCGATTTCCTTATTTGGAGTTGCTATTGAAACGTGTCCAATTCCAAATGGTTTTACCATACATAGCTGGCAATTGTAGAATTCCTTTGGTTTTTGCAAATCATTCACCATTTTATGGTCCCAACTGTAATTTAACCCCCGGTTGGTCTTCACGGCAGCTGGAATGTCATTCTGTTCATTCTTCCCAACTGCTGCTTGAACCTTGGCATGATAACCTATTTACCTTAGAAAACCACTTCCTACAACGCCTTCTATTCAGCTCGCAGTTAACTTATTCTAGTCCACTGTAAAATCTCATATTGATTCCCATATCCTCAGTGTTATCCAACACAAGCTTCCATTAATACTCCAGGAGGCACATGCCACTTTAAAATCATTGTTCAAGAAAGGCTAACCTGGTTAATTTTTAAACCCCTGAACAAAAATATACCAGCAATCATATCCCACGAGTTGATAATCTAAACTTTTAAAATATATATTAAAAATCACACATTCTTTATATCAAATTAAAAGAAAAGATGTATAATCCTGCAAAGATCATTCACAAGATGAAAGATGGAGATCATTTTAGAAACCAGCAAAGGATTCCTGAAAAGAGAGCGTCAGAAAGTGGAGTAGAGAGAAAATTAGCAAAAAATATAAAAATAGATTGCTAAAGCTTCTCAAAGTATTTAAAAAGGAACAGAGTAGCAAAAGTGAACATTGGTACCTTATAGGGTGAGACTGAAAAATTAATATCAGGAAACAAGGAACTTACAGAAAACTTGTATTTTGTAATAAAAAAAGAACTGTGGATGCTGGAAATCAGAAGTAAGAACAGGAATTGCTGGTAAAACTCAACACCTACAGAGAGAAAGTAAAATTAATACTTCAGGTCGAGTGAGCCTTCTTCAGAACTCCAAGATGTGTAAGTATTTTGTAGACTTGTCTTCACTGCAGGAAAGCAAAGAAAAAAGGGGTTGAGACATCTTAAAACAATCACAATCATTAGAAAGTGTTAGGAAAACTAATAATCTGACAAGATCCCTGGACCTGATGGCCTGCATCATGTGGTGACAAAAGAAATGGTTGCAGAGATTGTGAATGCATCAATTACAATATTCCAAAATTCTCGAGCTTCTGGAAGGGCTCGTTTGGATTGAAATATCATAAATGTAACACCACAATTCAAGGAAGGAAGGATACAGAAAGCAGTAAACCAGAATTAGTTCAACATGTGTTATCGGGATAATTCTAATACTCTTTCTTGAAGAGATATTAGAAAGACATTCAGAAAATCCTAATACAATTATACAGAATCAACATGGTTTTCTGAAACTTGAATTATGTTTGACAAATTTATTAAAGGTTTTTAAGGATGTTAACAGACAGATTGCGTAAAGAGAAACCACGAGATGTAGATCAAGAGATACAACTAGAGATTACAAAAATAATTGAAAGACACAACTTAAGGCGTTGCATTTGAATGCACATAGAGAACAAAACAAAATAGATGAACAAATAGATAACACAGTGTGGAGCTGGAGGAACACAGCAGGCCAGGCAACATGAGAAGAGCAAGAAAGTTGATGTTTCGGGTTTTCTGAAGAAGGGTTCTGACCCTGAAAATCAACTTTTCTGCTCCTCTGATGCTGCCTGGCCTGCTGTGTTCCTCCAGTTCCACACTGTGTTATCTCTGGCTCCAGTATTGGCAGTTTTTATTATCTCTGAGATGAACTAATAGTACAAATAGAGATAAATCACTACGATCTTGTGCCTGTAACTGAGATGTGGCTGCAGGCTGACCTAGATTGGGTCCTGAATATTAAAGGATATGTGGCATTTAGGAAGGTCAGGAAGCTAGAAAGGGTGGCAGCGTGACTCTGTTAATTAAAGATGAACTTGGCTCAATAGCGAGGGATGATCTTAGTTCATGAAACCAGGATGTAGAAACAGTTTTTGTGGAGATGAGGAATGTTAAAGGCAGGAAGTCACTTATAGGAGTTGTACACAGGCCCCCTAAAAGAAACTATATAGTAACAGGGTATCACGGAAGAAATCATAAAAACTCCTCAAAAGAAAACAGCAATTATTATGGAGGATTTTGACCTACATACGGGCTGGGAAGATCAGATGAGGAAAAATAGTCTAGAGGAAGAATTCATTGAATGTTTCTGGGACAGTTTCTCAGACCAACATGTTACAGTACCAACTAGAGAGCAAACTGTACTGAACACAGTGTTGACCAATGAGATAGGATTAATTGCTGATCTCATAATGAACGAGAACCTGGATAACAGCAACCATAATATAATTGAATTTGACATCCAGTTTAAAGAAGAGAAGTGTGCGTTGCAGAAGACTTAAGGTCTGACAATATTCCCTCAGTCTTCAAGAAGGGAAACAGAGTTAAAGGTGACAGCTACTGAGGTATAACGCTACTCCCAACTACTGTCAAAATTCTTGCTAGAATACTCCCAGTCCATCTACTTCCATGTACCGGAGCTATTTTGCCAGAATCCCATTGTGGCTTCAGAGTATCAAAAGTCACAGTGGATCCAATACCAACTCTGTGGTTTCAGTACAGGAAGACACAGTTGCCCATTCCTCCACTCTAACTGTTCAGATGCTCTTCTCTGACATCTTATCTTGTGGCCTCACTTCTACTTGTGCAGAGACAGTTTCAGCCACTGGGACAGGGGGCAGCAAGTGGAGCTCTTCACGGGGGAGGGGTGCAAATAGTCAGCAATAAAATATATTGAAGTGAGACCCCATTTCCATTGCCCTCTTTTTCCATCTTCCTCCTTGCTGCCAACTCCCAATTTGGTGCCGAACTGAAACATTTTCCTGTACATCAGTGAGGCCATGGTTCAGTTTCGATCAGTCCTACTGAAGGATACATTCTGATGAGAAATGACAAGAAGTCAGTTGCCTGCCATGCCTGATGCTGTGGTCACTCTTTACATGAATGGAGTCATTAAGGCACTCAAGTCATGACGGGTGTGGTAGTGTAAATAGACAAAATCATTTCCCTGGGAAGGGGAGCCCAAAACCCGAGGGTATAAGTTTAGGGTGAGAGGGGAAAGATTTAAAAGGGACCTAAGGGGCTACTTTTTCATGTAGAGGGTGGTGCATGTATGGGATGAGCTGTCGGAGGAAGTAGTGGAGGCTGGTACAATTACAACATATAAAAAGTATCTGGATTGGTATATGAATAGGAAAGGTTTAGAGGGATAGGGGTCAAATGCTGACAAATGGGACTAGATTTATTTAGGATGTCTGGTTATCATGGACGAGTTGGACCAAAGGGACTTTTTTTCTGTTGTGTGCCTCTGTGACTCTACAATCTATATTGAAGATCATTCTCTCTCTAATCATACGTATTGCAGCTGAAAAGGGTGACAGAAGTTAAAATATTTTCGGATGCTGCTCCAGAATTAGCAGCTTTATTGATAACCCTCAAGATTCAGCATCTACATCTAACTAAGCAGATCTTGTAATGCCCTGCTCCTTCTGACAGGAACTTTTCACTGTTGACTATGTCTCCACAACCTACTTTTATTCAGTCATGAAGTGTAAGACACCAGATTAGAACCCATACATCTGCCTTGCCTGTCTAACCATGGCATGTATTTCTGAATTGACAAATAGTTTGCACAAGCCCTGTGATTGTGCATCCGTAGTGTGGGTGACGTCCCTTCATCTTCCTTTTGTACCATCTCCTATGCATTGTTTGAAGGACCCAAGGGGATGAAAGAAGCCACTAAGTTGTCAAAATGGAAGCGGTCTTCAGTGCTCTCTCCTCCTGAAAGGAGAGGAAGATGAGATCAATGAAAGTGAGAAATAAAATCTATTAGAAGATGGAAGGACAATATTTGTGGAGGGGTTTTTTTGTGAGAGAGAGGTGTGCCATTATATTAAGATTAGATTGATAGCTGGTGAAGGATGGTCAGTTAAGGATGTGAATAAGTGGATATGTTGGAGAGTAATGTGCGCATCCATCAGCTAAGCTGATTTGAGGAGTGATATGACAGTAGACCTTGGAAGGCAGAGTAAAGAGGGGTTAGGGCAAACTGCTTATCCACATCTACTTGAATGAGCCATTCCAGTCACTCTCCTCTTCAATAGTAAGTCATTGAACCTCTTCTGATGCTATATCCAGGAATGTGGCAGCACGGTGACCTCTGCCCATGCTTTCTGAGGCCAGTCTTTTCATCAGAATCTCCCTGCAGATCCTTACAGGTAGCAGCATTGTCTGAACAGTGGCACTGTTGAAATGTGGTGCTGCCTGGTTAAAGTGTGACTCCAAAGCAGGTCTGGGTCTGATGAAAGATCTCTGCAACATTTCTACTTTGATCCTTACAGGTTCCCTTTAAGCAGCTGAGGCAAAATAGACTGACACAGCTCATAATCACACCCACATGCTTTAGTTGATCAAGATGCCATGGCTGAACATTATATTGGACCCAAGACTTTCGAGCCAACATTTGTTGATCAAGTGTTATTTGAATGATTACATACTTCATCTTGCTACTCCTTGCCACAGAAACTTACTCCTTTATAATAAATGATGTACAGAGAAATTTCACATGAATGCATTAAGTAATTATACATTTTTATAGTATCATATCATGAAAGGGCCTCTTTTCCTCCTTTATCTGCGCGACTGTATCTCAAAACACAGAGTCAGATTCCACATGTATGCTGATGATGCCCAACTCTGCCTCTCCAATGTTTCTTTTGCCCCTTCTCTGGCTTGAACTGCAGCATGTCTAAAATTCAACATCAGTAGAAACAACTTGCATTTAAATAGAGCCTTTAGCATTGCACAAAGTTCCAAGGAAGTTTGCAGAAATAAATTTAAGCAAAATTTGCTGCGAAGTTACCTTGAGAAGATTATCCAAATGCTTGGAACAAAATTAGATATTAAGCACCTAAAAGGAGTAGAAGAGATTAAGGGGGCCTGTTGGCCTTGGCTGCCCTCTTTACACTTTACAGACACTGACATTAGTGTACGTGCTACTAGGCTCCCCTAGAGAGTAGTACAACTGAGCAGTTGTGGGTGGCAAAACTGCTTTAGGCAACGGATGTAGCTTATTTAGTCAGCAATTGAGAATTTGCCAAGTAATAGTTTTGCATGCTTCTAATTTTTCTCTGTCACTTTAGCAGACTCGGACATTTAAAAGGTCAAAGGCCAGGCTTTCTTACGTTTCTTCCCAGACTGTATCTAAAGCATGTAAACTATTATATTAGCTAGCACAGTAATTCATGTAATAGATCACTCAAGAGCATAATGGTGTATCATTTATTAAAGTCGCTCAGTCTCAGAACGTGAGTGACCACTTTGCTCAGCAATGACCCCTTCTGGAATTTAGAATTATTCCATTTTGCTTGTACTCATATTTTTTAAAGTTAAATGTAATTTAAATTAAATTTAAAAAGAAAATATAACACAGTATGAACATTAACTTTGTATTGGTGTGTGCTTTCTTTGTGACCCAATTTGATAGGGTGATTTTACCACATCCTAGTTTATTACCACACATCCAGCAACATCCAGTTGTATTTTCTCACAGTCATATTAGAAGTGGCACCTTCTTTATGATAAAGTGTTTATCAAATTTACTTTAATATTGCTGAAAAATACAATTTGCTGAAGTCATCCGGATAATCCACAAGAACACCAAGGGGAAAACCAAAGTTTATGCAGCATGAGAGAAGAGTGCTGATTGGGAGAGGCATTGCCATGGAGAATGCAGTCATTCATGATGATTGACTTTCTGACTTTGTTTAAATTTTGTTGGCAGGTTGATTCTGATTGGTCAGGCATTGCCCTGATAAATAAACCAGTGAATGGCTGTCAGCTATTTTGTTGAATTCAAAAAGGTGCATTCCACATACTTTTTGGTCTGTATGCAAAGCACAGGGACACCTGGGGTAATACATGCTGTTTTCAGTATATGCAAGGGAATGACACCTAACCTCCTGCACCTTGCATATTTCTGATATGTAGATAATATGTTTGCTCTATTTGAATCTGCAGCAGCATTTGAAAATTTCCTTACATGTCTTAGGCTCCATCCTGTGCTCAAATTCATATTTTAAATTCAATGGTCAAATGAGCTCCCTAGCTCTATGGCTACCCTGATCAAACCACTCCCCACTGTCTAAGATGACAAAGCGTAGAGCTGGATGAACACAGCAGGCTAAACAGCATCAGAGGAGCAGGAAAGCTGACGTTTTGGATCGAGACTATTTTTCAGAAAATACTGTTTCCTCACAGTCACATTTCTTCACTGTTTATTGTTCCCCACTGTCTATTGTGTAAACTCATGATAGGCCCTAAGGTAACTCATCAGTCTGAAAAGTGCCCAAAGGTAAGGTATCATTCCAACATGTGCAACAGGTAAAGGTAGCTGTTTTATGTTGCTATTTTTGAGGTCAGGACACAAGTGGTATTTGCTACTAATAGGATGCTGCCGTCAAGACAAACACACAAACTGAATAACGCAGTTTTTTCCACCTTCCGTAGGGACTGTTCCCTCCGGGATACCGTAGGTCCATACCTCCTTCATCCTGAACACCTCGCCACAGCCCTATGGCACCTTTCCCTGTAACCAGCAAAGGTGCAACACCTGCCCATTTACCTCCTCCCTCTCCACTATCCAAGGGCCCAAACATGCCTTCCAGGTGAAGCAGCACTTCATCTGCGCTTCCCATAATCTATTCTGCTGCATTTGTTGCTCACAATGTGGTCTCCTCTACATTGGGGAAAAGAAGCGTAGACTTGGCAACCGCTTCACAGAACAGCTACATTCTGCTCGCAAAAAAAGACCCTGAACTACCTGTTGCCTGCAACTTCAATGCACCATCCTGCTCGCTGGCCATCATCTCTGTCTCCGGCTTGCTACAGTGTTCCAGTGAAGACCAGCGCAAGCTGGAGGAACAACACCTCATTTTCCACTTGGGGACCCTACAGCCCTCCAGACTCAATAGTGAGTTCAATAACTTTAGGGCCTAAACTCTCCCATCTCCTAGCCCTGCCAACCCACACACCAGGCCTAGTTACCACATAGCCTGCCACTCCACACCCCATTATTGGTCACTAACAGTCCCCATTAACAATGATTCCTGATCATTAGCAACCCCATTGTCTGTCCAGAGATAATAGGAACTGTAGATGCTGGAGAATCCGAGATAACAAAGTGTAGAGTTGGATGAACACAGCAGGCCAAGCTGCAGCAGTGGAGCAGGAAGGCTGACGTTTCGGACCTAGACCCTTCTTCAGAAATGGGGGAGGGGGAGAGGATTCTGAAATAAATAAGGAGAGAGGGGGAGGCGGATTGAAGATGGATAGAGGAGAAGATAGGTGGGAAGGAGACAGACAAGTTAAAGAGGCGGGGATGGAGCCAGCAGAGGTGAGTTTAGGTGGGGAGGTGGGGAGGGGATAGGTCAGTCTGGGCAGGATGGACAGGTCAAGGGGGCGGGATGAGGTTAGTAGGAAGGATATGGAGGTGCGGCTTGAGGTGGGAGAAGGGGATAGGTGAGCGGAAGGACAGGTTAGGGAGGCAGAAATGGGATGGGCTCGTTTTGGAACGCGGTAGGGGGAGGGAAGATTTTGAAGCTTGTGAAATCCACATTGATACCAATGGGCTGCAGTGTTCCAAAGCGGAATATGAGTTGCTGTTCCTGCAACCTATGGGTGGCATCGTTGTGGCACTGCAGGAGGCCCAGGATGGACATGTCATCTGAGGAATGGGAGGGGGAGTTAAAATGGTTCGCGACTGGGAGGTGCAGTTGTTTATTGTGAACTGAGCATAGGTGTTCTGCAAAGCGGTCCCCAAGCCTCCGCTTGGTTTCTCCAATGTAGAGGAAGCCACAACGGGTACAGCGGATGCAGTATACCACATTGGCAGATGTGCAGGAGGACATCTGCTTGTTGTGGAAAGTCATCTTGGGGCCTGGGATAGGGGTGACAGAGAAGGTATGGGAGCAGGTGTAGCACTTCCTGCGGGTGCAGGGGAAAGTGCCAGGTGTGGTGGGGTTGGAGGGGAGTGTGGAGCTGACAAGGGAGTCATGGAGAGAGTGGACCCTCCGGAAAGCAGACAAGGGTGGGGAGGGAAAAATGTCTTTGGTGGTGGGGTCGGATTGCAGATGACAGAAGTGTCGGAGGATGATGCGTTGGATCCAGAGGTTGCTGGGGTGATACGTGAGGACGAGGGGGATTCTCTTTTAGTGTTAGTTGTGGGGACAGGGGGTGAGGGATGCATTGTGGGAAATGCAGGAGACACGGTCGAGGGCGTTCTTGACCTCTCCGGGAGGGAAGTTGCAGTCCTTGAAAAACGAGGACATCTGAGATGTACGGGAGTGGAATGCCTCATCCTGGGAGCAGATTCGGCGGAGGTGAAGGAATTGGGAAAAGGCGGTGGCATTTTTGCAGGAAGGTTGGTGGGAGGAGGTGTATTCTAGGTAGCTGTGGGAGTTGGTGGGCTTAAAATGGATATCAGTTTCTAGGTGGTTGCCTGAGATGGAGACAGAGAGGTCCAGGAAGGTGAGGGATGCGTTGGAGATGGTCCAGGTAAACTTGAGGTTGGGGTGGAAGGTGTTACTGAAGTGAATGAACTGTTTGAGCTCCTCTGGGGAGCAAGAGGCAGCGCCGAACTGTCATCAAGGTAACGGAGGAAGAGCTGGGGTTTGGGGCCTGTGTAGGTGCGGAAGAGGGACGGTTCCACGTAACCGACAAAGAGGCAGGCATAGCTTGGGCCCATGCGGGTGCCCATGGTCACCCCCTTTGTCTGTAGGAAGTTGGAGGAATTGAAAGAGAAGTTGTTGAGGATCAGGACGAGTTCAGCTAGGCGGATGAGGGTATCAGTGGAACTGTCTTTTTCTCTCTTTGGGCTCTGTCCTTTTGTTTACTCCCTACCCCACACACCTCACTATTTTCTGCATATAAACTGATGCTTTCCCAGCCACCATCAGTTCCGAAGAAGGGCGAACAGACCCAAAATGTTAACTCTGTTTTCTCCTCCACAGAAGCTGCCAGACCTGCTGGGCTTTTCTAACAACATTGTTTTTGTTCCTGATTTACAGTATCTGCAGTTTCTTTGCTTTTTACTGAATAATGCAGTGTGTGAATTTCAATGTCATTGCGATGCTGAGTATGTAGGCTGTGTGTCCTAAAGACTGCAACATCATATCATTTACAACAAGCAAAGTACTGACTAAACCCAAGGAAACAAGCAACACAGTATCTCACATTAGATGTGATTCTTCATTTGGACGATATTTTGCTGTACCATTCTAAATGTCTGAGGGATTACACTGACTACCAATTTAGAATTGTCAGGCAGGGTCACAGCTCTGATGAAGAGTCATGTAGACAAAAATGTAGGAATGCTCTCTGACTTGCTGTGATCTCCAGTATTTGTTGTTTTCAGTACAGATTCCAGCATCTGCAGTAATTTGCTCCTGTTTTCACAGAATGGTGCACTGGCGTCTATTGGAAGCTGTGTACTTTAATCCTTAGGACCCTATTCTAAGCAGACAGTAAGAACATGTACATGCAGCACACCCTGTTGCAACTCAAAAAAAAGTGACAGCCGTTCTTTGGTTTATTTCTCAGGGCAATGCTCTGACCGACCAATGTCAACAAACCTGGTTTAAAATTTAAACAATGCATGGTTGTTAATTATGAATTATTATTAACAGGTGCATTCTCCATGGAAACACTCTACCAATCAGAATCTACTTGGCAATTAGTCAGTATTCTTCTCTTGTAAAGTAAAAATGTTGATTTTACCAGTGATAGTCGGAACTGCAGATACTGGAGAATCTGAGATAACAAGGTGTAGAGCTGGGTGAACACAGCAGGTCAAGCTGCAGCAGTGGAGCAGGAAGGCTGACGTTTCGGACCTAGACCCTTCTTCAGAAATGGGGGAGGGGTAGTGGGTTCTGAAATAAATAGGGAGAGAGGGGGGAGGCAGATAGAAGATGGATAGAGGAGAAGATAGATGGAGACGAGAAAGACAGGTCAAAGAGGTGGGAATGGAGCCAGTAAAGGTGAATGTAGGTGGGGAGGTAGGGAGGAGATAGGTCAGTCCAGGGAGGATGGACAGGTCAAGGGGGCGGGATGAGGTTAGTAGGTAGGGGATGGGGTTGGGACGTGAGGTGGAAGGAGGGGATAGGTGGGAGGGAGGGCAGGTTAAGGAGGTGGGGACTGGCTGGGCTGGTTTTGGAATGCTGTACGGGAAGAGGAGTTTTTGAAGCTTGTGAAGTCCACATTGATACCATTGGGCTGCAGGGTTCCCAAGCAGAATATGAGATGCTGTTCCTGAAACCTTCGGGTTGCATCATTGTGGCACTGCAGGATGCCCAGGATGGACATGTCGTCTAAGGAAAGGGAGGGAGAGTTGAAATGGTTTGTGACTAATGAGGTGCAGTTGTTTAGTGCGAACCGAACATAGGAGTTCCGCAAAACGGTCCCCAAGCCTCCAAGATAACAAAGTGTGGAGCTGGATGAACACAGCAGGCCAAGTAGCATCTTAGGAGCACAAAAGCTGATGTTTCGGGCCTAGACCCTTCATCAGAAAAATGGGAACAGCAGATACAGTATAGTACTTTAGCAGAAATGCAGGTGAGCATCTGCTTGATGTGGAAAGTCTTGTTGATTTTCCCTTTGAATTGGTGTTCTTGCAAATTGTCCTGATGCATGCAAGATGAAAAGCTTTGACAAAATGTTTCTGACTTTATCAATAGTTAAATTCTGTACCACCATATGGCTAGTTAAATTTACATTTATTTGGAAAGGGAGAAATGTCAAGTGAACCATGTTATTTTAATAACAATATTGTTACATGCATCTGGTAATACTTCTGGAAGCTATTTGCAAGATATGCTTGTAAACCAAGTTTGTTAACCATTTCTCATGAAGGTGGCTCTTCTTTGAGAAAATATAGGGATTAATTTTTTTCTCCCCATTTCTTTGTTTCTTCCATTTTCTTTTCATATTCCCCTTGAGCTTTCGACTCACAGATTCTGTCAGACCTTTTGAGTGCTTTCAGTGCTCTTTGTTTTAATTCAGATTTCAAGTATTTGCAGTGTTTTGGTTTAATTTTATCCAGGTAAGTAAATTACAATAAGTGCCAATAATGGTGGCCTCATACACTTAGGAAGTGGATTTGTCATTGTGTCAGAGTGGAGTTTGCTCATCTGATATTGAGATTTGAACAGAGCCCACCAATAATGATTTACGTTTAGATAGCACTTTCCACAGAGTAAATCATCCGACAACACAGAGAAATTACTTAGCATTCACTCCTACTATATCTGCGCAGAATTCCTCACATCAATGAATGGAAAACATTTCCATTTTAAAAATAGTTCTGATAGCATTAAATCCCTATTAGGAATAGTGTATTTATATGCTTTCTGTTACTAGCACTCCTGGGAGTTACTATTAAAGGGCTAGGTGGATCGGCCATGCTAAATCGCCCGTAGTGTTCAGGGGTGTGGGGGTTATAGGGGGATGGGTCTGGGTGGGATTCTTCAAGGGGCGGTGTGGACTTGTTGGGCCGAAGGCCCTGTTTCCAACCTGTAGTGGGTGGCACGGTGGCTCAGTGGTTAGCACTGCAGCCTCACAGCGCCAGGGACCTGGGTTCGATTCCACCCTCAGGCGACTGTCTGTGTGGAGTTTGCACATTCTTCCTGTGTCTGCGTGGGTTTCCTCCGGGTGCTCCGGTTTCCTCCCATAATCCAAAGATGTGCAGGCTAGGTGGATCGGCCATGCTAAATTGCCCGTAGTGTTCAGGGGTGTGTGGGTTATAGGGGGATGGGTCTGGGTGGGATTCTTCAAGGGGCGGTGTGGACTTGTTGGGCCGAAGGGTCTGTTTCCACACTGTAGGGAATCTGATCTAATCTAAAGGCATAAGAAACAGGAAAAATGAGCGGCCCCAGACATCATTTTTTTTTCTGATCTGTGAGAAGTAATTTATAAGTACTGATCTCCTCTTAATATTGTAATGCCAGCCCACATCAGTTAAGGCTTTGCTAATAATGTTGATATTGGTTGGGATGCCATCAGTTATCTGTTAGTGACCATTACTTCTGTTTTTAGTTGTGGAATATACAGTACTAGATGGAAATGGTGATTTTTATCTGTTGTGTACAATAACGTCTGCCCAACTACTTGTCCTCTGTTGCTTTACAAGTAGCCTTATCTCATCAAAATGTAGATGTGCTGGAATCCATTGGTGGTTACACAACAGATGTTACCTATTTAATTACTGACTGATTCAACAACTACAGTGTGCCTTACTGTACAAAGCTGTCACTGCCTCACAATGATGGGTATGCCACAAAACTGCGATGTGTGACAACACTTATTTGTGTGTAATTAATAGATTTCCACACTACCAATTGAATGGTTAAGATGAGAATACTGTTGTGTGTAGTTCTCTGTTCTACTCAAATCTGTGTTTCTTAATCCTGAAGTGATTGCAGGATTTAGCCCAATATAAAGGCTACTTTGCCTGATTTTTACTTTCTTTCATGTCTATTCATCGACTTAATAATTGCAGTGTAATAGGAACATAGAAATAAGATTGTGTCATTTATTCCCTCAAGTCTATTCAACAATTCAGGGAAATCATGACTCATCTACAATATAACTCTGCATACCTACCTTCCGCATGACCCTTAATAGCTTGATGTAAACAAGCATCAGCTAATCTCAGTTTGAAAATTTACGACTGATTTCATGTCAATTGCTATTTGTCAAAGAGAGTTCCAAAATTCTACTAACTGTTGTGTGTAGAAATGTTCCTAATTTTACTCCTGAAAGGACTGGCTCTAATTTATACACTGTGCCTCTATATAATAGTTCTCCCAACCAGTATAAAGAGTTTCCATCTAGTGTATTTTTTTTCTCATTAATGCCTTCAAAACTTTTAATAATTCGCTCTTAATCTTCTATATTCCAGGTAATCTGTCTTTGTCATCTATCAAGTATGGTCCAATAATTATTCTAATAAATCCATACTGCATTCCCTTCAGGATCACATTTTCCCAAAGGTGGAGTACAAAACTCTTCACAGTAATCTAGATGTGCTCTAACCAGTGTTGTGTTTTGGCTGTGCCCACATCTTAATGATGAATTTTTAAAAAGTCCTACAAGACTCTTGGTTGGGACAACTATTCACTCAGCATAATCATTGCATAATACATTGATGACTGTATCGGCGCCACTTCTTGCTCCCCAGAGGAGCTCGAACAGTTCATCCACTTCACCAACACCTTCCACCCCAACCTTCAGTTCACCTGGGCCATCTCCAGCACATCCCTCACCTTCTTGGACCTCTCAGTCTCCATCTCAGGCAACCAGCTTGTAACTGATGTCTATTTCAAGCCCACCGACCCACACAGCTACCTAGAATACACCTCCTCCCACCCACCCTCCTGCAAAAATTCCATCCCCTATTCCCAATTCCTCTGCCTCCGCCGCATCTGCTCCCACAATGAGGCATTCCACTCCCGCACATCCCAGATGTCCAAGTTCTTCAAGGACCGCAACTTTCCCCCCACAGCGGTCGAGAACGCCCTTGACCGCGTCTCCCGCAACACATCCCTCACACCCCTCCCCCGCCTCAACCGCCCAAAGAGGATCCCCCTCGTTCTCACACACCACCCCACCAACCTTCGGATACAACGCATCATCCTCCGACCACTTCCGCCATCTACAATCCGACCCCACCACCCAAGACATTTTTCCATCCCCACCCATGTCTGCTTTCCGGAGAGACCACTCTCTCCGTGACTCCCTTGTTCGCTCCACACTGCCCTCCAACCCCACCACACCCGGCACCTTCCCCTGCAACCGCAGGAAATGCTACACCTGCCCCCACACACGCTCCCTCACCCCTATCCCAGGCCCCAAGATGACTTTCCATGTTAAGCAGAGGTTCACCTCCACATCTGCCAATGTGGTATAGTGCATCCACTGTACCCGGTGTGGCTTCCTCTACATTGGGGAAACCAAGCGGAGGCTTGGGGACCGCTTTGCAGAACACCTCCGCTCGGTTCGCAATAAACAACTGCACCTCCCAGTCGCAAACCATTTCCACTCCCCCTCCCATTCTTTAGATGACATGTCCATCATAGGCCTCCTGCAGTGCCACAATGATGCCACCCGAAGGTTGCAGGAACAGCAACTCATATTCCGTTTGGGAACCCTGCAGCCCAATGGTATCAATGTGGACTTCACCAGCTTCAAAATCTCCCCTTCCCCCACCGCATCCCAAAACCAGCCCAGTTCGTCCCCTCCCCCCACTGCACCACACAACCAGCCCAGCTCTTCCCCTCCACCCACTGCATCCCAAAACCAGTCCAACCTGTCTCTGCTTCCCTAACCTGTTCTTCCTCTCACCCATCCCTTCCTACCTACTAACCTCATCTCACCTCCTTGACCTGTCCGTCTTCCCTGGACTGACCTATCCCCTCCCCACCTCCCCACTTATACTCTCCCCTCCACCTATCTTCTTTTCTCTCCAACTTCGGTCCACCTCCCCCTCTCTCCCTATTTCTTCCAGAGCCCTCACCCCGTCCCCATCTCTGATGAAGGGTCTAGGCCCGAAACGTCAGCTTTTGTGCTCCTGAGATGCTGCTGGGCCTGCTGTGTTCATCCAGCCTCACATTTTATTGTCTTCACTCAGCATAATCCTCACAATTCATTATTGTCACAGACTGAACATTATCTGTACACTTAGAGATTTTGCACTCAACACCCATCTCCAAATCATTTTCATAAACCAGAAAAAGCAAGGGTCCTTTATTCTTCAATGAATTGTAAATCGTGCTAAAGCGAGTAGAAGTCAAGTGACTGGCACCACTACTGATGTTTTGATGAATGGAAGGTCATTGTTGAAGATATTTTGGCAAAAGACATTTGTCTGAGGAATGTGGAAAGTGATGTCTCAGGGCTTGCATTTGAAACCTTTTATTAACTGATTTTGTTTTATAGAATTAATAATCAGCAAACGTCTGTTACAACTGGGAGGGCATTTGCTACAACCTGCAGCATGATATTCACCACGCCATGGGAATGGTGACAGGCAGTGAGCAGGCTGACAAGCACTGCTTGAGAAACAAGAGCAGCCAAGGGAAAAAGAACGGTTTAGCGTCCAGCCACTGACGAGTGACAGGGACAAATTCCAGAGGTCTATGCAAGGGCTGCGGCAACTTTACCGATGACAACGTCAATCACTGATCATACCCACCATTACAATAGTATCAACAAATTCAGGAAAGTTGCTGAGGTCGCAAAAAAAGATTCACCTTGTCCAAATTCAAGCCCAGGACTAGAAAATGGCCTAGTGTTAATAAAAGATGATAACATTTTATATGATACTGTGCACCACGAACAATCATTCTGAGCAATTCCAATATTGGTTTAGCTGAGTGGTGTTCAGTTCAGATTCAGCATAGGATATAGTTTTGGTAAGACTAGTGACTACATTGACAGAGATAACAAAGTGTGGAGCTGGATGAACACAGCAGGCCAAGCAGCATCTTAGGAGCACAAAAACTGACGTTTCGGGCCTAGACCCTTCATCAGAAAAGTGGGATGGGTAAGAGCTCTGAAATAAATAGGGAGAAGGGGGGAGGCGGATCGAAGATGAATAGAGGAGAAGATAGGTGCTGAGGAGACAGACAAGTTAAAGGGGCGGGGATGGAGACTGTAGCAGTGAGTGTAGGTGGGGAGGTAGGGAGGGGATAGGTCAGTCTGGGGAGGATGGACAGGTCAAGGGGGCGGGATGAAGTTAGTAGGTAGGAAATGGAGGTGCGGCTTGAGGTGGGAGGAGGGGATAGGTGAGAGGAAGAACAGGTTAGGGAGGCTGGGACGAGCTGGGCTGGTTTTGGGATGCTGTCGGGGGAGAGGAGACTGTTTGGTTTCATGGTGAAGAGTGGTGAAGGGCTGCACTACTAGTTAGGGAAAGCATTGACTAAAATTCTGTTTAGTCCATGGTTCCACTATAGAATTTATGGAACCTCAGCAGTAAATTTGATTCATTGGCAACAATGAAATAAGTTCTCAAATTAAGAATTCCTGGAAAAGGGACGAAGGATCCAGGACAGATATCTCAATATGTAACAAGACCTGACATGATAATTCAGAGTTTTACCACTGTACTGGAAAGTCGTGCATGGACCATGAATAGATTGATTAATGTACAGAAAAATCTCTCTTACAATGCAATGATGACTGATGTCTATAGCACCTTTGAATTGTGCATACTCGAGCAGACAAGGCAAAATCTGAGACAAATTCCTGCAGGTGAGGTACCCCTGTACATAAGAAATGCATCCTTGATTAACCTATCATAGCACGGGGAGGATGACTTGACCAGCTGCCAGCTAAAGGGCCTAGCATGTGCTTGTGAGACTGATCTGGAATATAATGAACATAATAATATTAGTTGGTATTGGTATGGCAATCCCATTTATGCCAGAGTCAACACCCATTAAAACATTGTAGAGAATAGGGAATGTAGGGGTTATTAGAGATTATAATGCAAGATATTGCAATATATTGCCATATGTAATGGAGAGGTTTACTAAGATGGTCCTTGATATGGAGGGATTGTGAGCAAAGGTTAAGTAGGACGCGACTCCACTCATTAGCGTTTAGAAGAATGGGAGGTGATTGAGACATATGGATTCTTAATTGGCTTTACAGGATAAATGCTTAGAGGATTTCCCCTCATGGGAGAATCTAGGACAAAGGACATAGCTTCAGAATTAAAGGTCATCGGTTTAAAACTGAGATGAGCAAGAATTTATTCTCTCAGAGGGTTGAGAGTCTTTGGAACTCCTTGCCACAGAGTACTGTGATTGCAGAAATCTTGGGTATATTGACTGAGATAGATAGATTCTTGCTTAGTAGGGCAATCGAAGGTTTTGTGGATAAGGCAGGAGAGTGAAAGTGAGGATTCTTAGATCAGTCATGATGCTATTCAATGGCAGAGGGATGAAAGGCCTACTCCTCTTCTGATTTCTTAGTCTTGTAGATAGAAAGTAATACAGTAATCACTGGTTTTGATAGGTGAGGTGTAGCAGCCTCTTTGGTAGTTTGTCCACATCATGACATGAGTCAGAAGAAGCAAAGTGTGGGTTTAATGCAGTAAACAAATGTATACTTGAAGCAACTTAAATTGCATATCTGCGTACAGGGAGATATTGTACTGCCATGTGGCAAAAGGATTGTCAATGTGGGAACAATCAATCCTGTTCTAAAACTAGCCATGTAGTGTGTCCATACTCACAAGTAGTGGCTACACTGCAAAAGGTAGAACTGGTGGTAATCTTCAGAAGAGTTAATATGCAGGTGAAGAAAGACATTAAGAAAAACCTGACACAATATCCAGAAAAGTTCTTTTATAAAATTCCACTGTTGCATGAGTGACTTTTGGTCTTCGAAGATGAGGCTCAGCGAGTGCTTAAAACATGTTTCGCACTGCAGGAGCATGTTTTGGCATTGTCTGACAAGGTCAAAGATATTATCACTTGGTCAGGGGATCTGTGGAATTTGGCATCAAATATCCCGTGGATTAGGATAATCTGTCTTGGCTTCTGCATAATTGGTATTGGTTCTATATTTAACATAGTTGGTTACTGGACCAGAAGGACACACGGGAGATGTCAATGAGAATGTGATTTGAAGAATTTACAACTGCCGATAACATAAATCAGAGAAACATCCAAATATTGAGAATTCAAAGATCGGTAAAATATTCATGGCTGCTGGTGATCCAGGACACAGCCAGGACATTTAACGACTTTAAACTACATCTTATCCATCTCTCTTTTCGCATTGGACACTACTCCCATTTCAACTTTGCACTTATATTTGTTTGTGTGTTTCATGTCACTTTTTTATTTTTTTCAGGGTAAGCAGGTATTAAAATTCCTGTTTCCTTCACTGAAGAAAACTTTGGCTCCTTAATGTTTTTTGTGAATCAGCTAACCACATTTGAACTAGAGTGATGTGTGGCTGTGTGATAAAAAAGATGAATAAATCTTTGTTACGGTCAATTGAGAAGGTTAAAAAGAGGGAAGACAATGCATCAGCAACTTGCCAACTCTCCTTCCAAACCTGCAATCTCTTCAAAATCAAAAGACAAGGACAGCGGATGCATGGAAGTGCCAACACAGTGTCCTCCCCTCCCGTCTGCACATTATCCTGAATTAGAGCCAAATCGCCATTCCTTCAACTGGCTGGTGTAATATAAATTTAGGAAATTCACTGGATGAAGATTAACTGTGAGCACCAACTCTCTTCATCACATTGCCATTACAAAAATTACCACATGACCCTATTCTTGCCTTTTTAATTGCAACATTGTTTTCAGTGATTTATCTTTCTGAGGATGGCAACAATTTCAGAACTATTACAAAGAATTAGCCTGAAAACATTTTACATTTAATTCCCTCCCGCAATCTGTATTTCCCATAATTACACTTCACTTACTTTGGCATTCTGTAGATCTGATACCTTAGCACTAATTCATTATAAATGTCCTGTAAACACTGGCTTTCTATGGGAGGGAATGTAGATCAGGCATGATAATAAAGTGACATGAACAGTTACTTAATTCAGTACCTCATTATTGTTCTCTGTGGGAATATAGTGTACTGGACTTCAGTTATCACTTCCTGTTCTCCCTATAAAATAATTTTAATTCTAAGCCCATCCTAAGAACATTACTTTAGCTCCCAATGTATTACATGTCATAATTCTTTCTCAAATCAGATTTACACTAATTGTGCAAGGAGACCAGATTGAAACACTACACATGACAAACTAGGTGCAAAATTGAGAGGTAAATGGTGCTAAAGTAAAGAACATTTTAGAAACAGGAGGGATCAGATAAGGGAATGTGCAAGGCAGTCTAACATGGGTTTGGAGTGCATATTTAAAAATGTACATGGCACCACATGGAATTGATATTGTGACAATAACAGAGGTCTGGTTCAAAGAAAGGAAGAATGCGAACGGTATTTCTGGCTGAAAGAAACATAGAAAAAACAAAAAAGGATGGAATGGCAGTCTTGCTCAAATAAAGCACAGTGAAGGATGATGTAAGTGAGGGGACAAAGACAGACTGTATTTGTTTGGGATGAAAGGACAATAAAGAAACATGTTGGTTATTATAGACTAAAAAAATTATTAGCAGTGGATAGAAAGACAAACATGCAGTCAGTTTATGAAAAGAATCAGAAATGTCATGTAAATCATCCTCGCATAGATTGGGTTAATAACAAGGCAATGACAGAAAGAATTACAGAAATACGAATGAAAGAACTTTCTTATCCAGTCAAAGAGAAATGAAGCAACGCTAGATCTAATTCTTGCAAGTAACGTGGGGCAAATGAAGCATGCTTCACTATAGGAAACATTTGGGGAAGAATATCATAATGTCATCAGGTTTAAAATAGCAATGGAAAATGTTGAGTAACAACTAAACATCAAAATACTAAGCAGGAGGAGGACTAACCCAGTGCGTTGAAAAATAAATCTGAACCATGCAAATTAGAATCAAAGATTGATAAACAAACACTACTTGATCAATGGGAGCCCTTGAAAGAGGATATAGTTCAGACACAAGATAATAAAATGTGAGGCTGGATGAACACAGCAGGCCAAGCAGCATCTCAGGAGCACAAAAGCTGACGTTTCGGGCCTAGACCCTTCATCAGAGAGGGGGATGGGGAGAGGGAACTGGAATAAATAGGGAGAGAGGGGGAGGCGGACCGAAGATGGAGAGTAAAGAAGATAGGTGGAGAGAGTGTAGGTGGGGAGGTAGGGAGGGGATAGGTCAGTCCAGGGAAGACGGACAGGTCAAGGAGGTGGGATGAGGTTAGTAGGTAGCTGGGGGTGCGGCTTGGGGTGGGAGGAAGGGATGGGTGAGAGGAAGAACCGGTTAGGGAGGCAGAGACAGGTTGGACTGGTTTTGGGATGCAGTGGGTGGGGGGGGAAGAGCTGGGCTGGTTGTGTGGTGCAGTGGGTGGAGGGGACGAACTGGGCTGGTTTAGGGATGCAGTTGGGGAAGGGGAGATTTTGAAACTGGTGAAGTCCACATTGATACCATATGGCTGCAGGGTTCCCAGGCGGAATATGAGTTGCTGTTCCTGCAACCTTCGGGTGGCATCATTGTGGCAGTGCAGGAGGCCCATGATGGACATGTCATCAAGAGAATGGGAGGGGGAGTGGAAATGGTTTGCGACTGGGAGGTGCAGTTGTTTGTTGCGAACTGAGCGGAGGTGTTGTGCAAAGCGGTCCCCAAGCCTCCGCTTGGTTTCCCCAATGTAGAGGAAGCCGCACCGGGTACAGTGGATGCAGTATACCACATTGGCAGATGTGCAGGTGAACCTCTGCTTAATGTGGAATGTCATCTTGGGGCCTGGGATGAGGCCCCAAGATGACATTCCACATTAAGCAGAGGTTCACCTGCACATCTGCCAATGTGGTATACTGCATCCACTGTACCCGGTGCGGCTTCCTCTACATTGGGGAAACCAAGCGGAGGCTTGGGGACCGCTTTGCACAACACCTCCGCTCAGTTCGCAACAAACAACTGCACCTCCCAGTCGCAAACCATTTCCACTCCCCCTCCCATTCTCTTGATGACATGTCCATCATGGGCCTCCTGCACTGCCACAATGATGCCAACCGAAGGTTGCAGGAACAGCAACTCATATTCCGCCTGGGAACCCTGCAGCCATATGGTATCAATGTGGACTTCACCAGTTTCAAAATCTCCCCTTCCCCAACTGCATCCCTAAACCAGCCCAGTTCGTCCCCTCCCCCCACTGCACCACACAACCAGCCCAGCTCTTCCCCCCAACCCACTGCATCCCAAAACCAGTCCAACCTGTCTCTGCCTCCCTAACCTGTTCTTCCTCTCACCCATCCCTTCCTCCCACCCCAAGCCGCACCCCCAGCTACCTACTAACCTCATCCCACCTCCTTGACCTGTCCGTCTTCCCTGGACTGACCTATCCCCTCCCTACCTCCCCACCTACACTCTCTCCACCTATCTTCTTTACTCTCCATCTTCGGTCCGCCTCCCCCTCTCTCCCTATTTATTCCAGTTCCCTCTCCCCATCCCCCTCTCTGATGAAGGGTCTAGGCCCGAAATGTCAGCTTTTGTGCTCCTGAGATGCTGCTTGGCCTGCTGTGTTCATCCAGCCTCACATTTTATTATCTTGGAATTCTCCAGCATCTGCAGTTCCCATTATCTCTGATACTATAGTTCAGACACAAGATTGCAGTTATCCCATCAGAAGGAAGACAAGAGCTTGAGTTCCTGATGAACAAAGATACAGTGAGTAAAATGAGACACAAACAGGAATTTGATGCAAAGTTTCATCTTCATAATACAAAACAGAATGAAGTTGATTATCAAACGTACAGAGGATATCTGAACAAAATAAGCTTGAGAAGAGAAAGGTTGAGAATAGATTTCTGACGAACATAAAATAGAGCACAAAAGTATTTTTTAAATACATAAATAGTAAAAAGAATGGTTAAAGGAGGGGTAAAGTAATTTGTCATCAAAAAGGCAATAAGCTTGGGTACAAAAACAGAAGTTGCTGGAAGCTCAGCAGGTCTGACAACATCTGTGAAGAAAAAAATCAGAGTTAACGTTTCGAGTCCGGTGACTCTTCCTCAGAACACATTTATTTGGGTAGTAATCTTGGATAGGCAGAGAGCACAGCTGAAGCACAGATTGTATTACATTCATCTTCATTGGAATAAAAAATATTGGAAAGTAGATGTAAAGGAGGCAGCAGTAATATTGGGCTGGATAAAAATCAATAAATAGGAAATATTTCAAAGTTGTCAGTTCTCAAGTTAGAAAAATCACCCAGATGGGATGCATTCAAGGTTATGAAAGTATGGGTTGCATTGTGAGGCTTTTCTTTTGACAATTTTCACTCCTTTTTAGATATGGAAGGGTGACAGAGGGCTGGCAGATTATGAATTTTTAGGAGAAAGTTATAAATCCTGCAATTAAAGGCCAGTCAGCCTAATGTGATGTAGGTGAGATGTTTAGTGGAAAATTTCAGGACAAATATGATTTCCATTTGGAAAATATAGGTTAATCATTCAGATTCAACACAGATTTGTTAAAAGAAAATTGTGCTTGACTAATTTGTTGAGTTCCTTGTTGAGGTAACGGAGGATTGATGGATGAAGTTAAATATCCTACAACTAACCAGTGGCTTGTTTTGAGGTAAGAATTATTTAATTGGCAAGAGTATGTAGGTTGGAAATGCCACCATCTTCTCACCCTCACTCAATGAAGTCCGGGATTGGCGATCTTATCAATGACAGACATTTTCTGATTGAGGGAAGTGAGGAATGAGGGTCTGTTGATGAGCCTTTGACTATCTCCTGACTATCCCCCCTCCCAACAGCTAGCAACCTCTATCCTGTCCTCTTCATCTGTGGCCTGGGCTTCTTCATTGATTCGTGGCCACTGGTAGATGTATTACCATCAGCAGTTATCACTCCCATTAGCATTACTGTGCAGAGATTTCTGAGCTCAAGGCATAGAACATAGAACAGTACAGCACAGGAACAAGCCCTTTTGCTTGCAATGATGTCATTATAAACTAATCTCATCTGCTTGCACATTGTTTTTATCTCTCTATTCGCTGCCTGTCCACGTGCCTGTCTAAATGCATCTTAAACACTGCTATCGTCACGTGATTGAAAGAGGACCGTGGTCTCTGGACTTCTAAATCCTGCCGGAAAAATCCAATGCTGGACAGTTAAGCACTTGTTTGGAACTTAAACCTGGTAAGCTTTCTCTAACAAATGTGCTGTAATGTTCTCACCCACTCTAGCAATGGTCGTCCTCATTATCAAAACTAAATTCGGCATGGTACAGGTAGTATGTGGACTTTTCAGAAGATGTTTGGCAGACTACAACATAACTGACTTGTTAGAGGAATTATAAGGGTGATGGTGTATGAATAAAGTGGGTAAAGAACAGAAATCAGGGCACACTGGTGAGCAAGAGATAGTAAGAACTACACATGCTGGAGAATCTGAGATAACAAGGTGCAGAGCTGGATGAACACAGCAGGCCAAGCAGCATCAGAGAAGCAGGAAGGCTGACATTTTGGGCCTAGACCCTTCTTCAGAAATGGGCTTTGCAGTGGGGTTAAAATTGTTCCAGAGAAAGCAGGAATTGCAGATACTGGAGAATCTGAGATAACAAGATGTAGAGCTGGATGAACACAGCAGGCCGTGCAGCGTCAGAGGAGCAGGAAGGCTTACGTTTCGGGTCTAGAACCTTCTTCAGAAATTTCTGAAGAAGGGTCTAGGCAGTAAAAGTCTTCCTTCCTGCTCCTCTGACGCTACACGGCCTGCTGTGTTCATCCAGCTCTACACCTTGTTATCTCTTAACACTGGTGAGCAGTTGTTTCTTAGACTACAAGGAAGCACACAGCAATATTCCCCAGGATTCAGGACTACTGCTCTTTTTGATATTTATTTCAATAACAGTTAAAGCCAGAAGGAATAAGACTCCATACTCTAATAGTTAATTTTAGTGTTAGAAGAGCACAATAGCAACAATTAATATTTATCAGAGTTTTAAAGGTGTACTTAGATCAAAATGATTTAAATTTCTGTGGTGAACTTAATTCGTAATTACTGTGTAAATACAGCAACTTTATGTATTCCAATGGCAAGCCAGACAGTGAAGAGCAGTTTGTGCAAACCAGCACATTTCATACAGCATGGAAACAGACCCATTGGTCCAACTAGTCCACGCTGACCAGGTTCCCAAACTAAATTAGTCCCAGTTGCCTGCATTTGTCTCAGATCCCCCCAAACCTTTCCTACTCATGTACTTATCGAACTTCTTTTAAAGGTTGTTACTGAACCTGCATCCATTATTTCTTCCGCAGTTCATTCCAAACATTGTAAAAAAGTTGGTCCTTTTTAAAACTTTCTCCAATCCCCTCAAAAATATGCCCCCTAGTTTTGAACTCCACCACACAAGAAAACTATTCACCTCACCTATGCCCATGATTCAGACATTAGTGTTTGGATTTCTGCATTTAATTGTGAATCTGATCTTGTCTGAAGTTGTTGGGGCAGATATGCACATTTAACGACAGTAAAGGACAGTGGTCTCACCGATATGGCCCCATATAATTTTGGGGTGTTAAGATACTGAAAGAAAATTGCAGTGCAAGCACAAGAAACAGTAGTACTGCTGCAGGAATTAAGAAGTGTCCACAGTTTAAAGGGCTAAGATTGATCATTACTGGTTTTCCATTTGTAAAGAGGCCAGGAAAGATTCTTTGCTGGTAGGGTTTGAAACAGAAAAGGGAGCCACTCTGTGTCCCTGTGGACTATGTAAACCCAATACTGCTGAGAGGGGGCTTATAGCAAAACATTAGTGTCAACCCTATCACTGCATGCACAGCCATAAAACGTTTAACAAACATAATTAGCTACAATATTTCCAGCGTTTTCTGTCTTTCAATCAACACCTATAAAACAAAGTAATTAGTCCATCTTGAGATTCAGTGAAATGAACATAATGTGAATGCAATAATTTTGAAAAAGTGGCCTTGTTCATGTATTTTTTTTAGACCAGTTGAGTTGTGGAAATGAGCGAGGGAGCAGGTGTAGTGTTCGCACTGAGAGATCTCCCTCGGAACCTTGTTCTGGGGCCGCAGTAATTCCGTTTCCCTGCGGACACAAATTCACCCGAACACACGACATGGTGGACGTGAGATGACAGTGTTTCTTTTAGACTCGTACACCGTCTAACGACCCGCATTGGGCCCGCCAGTTCGGTTCACCGCCCCTCGTTCCTTTCTCCGGCTGCTTTTCGACACCGACCGAGGCCTTGCCGTATTCCGGGAGCGGAGCGAGGAGGTAAACAGGAGGGAGAGCCATGTGTGTCTGTGGGCTGTGTTGGTGGAATTAGAGGGAGGGGAAGGGAATGGAGCCGGTAGGACCTGGGGGTTTTGGAAGTTTGGGATGAGTGGAAACAGGGAGCTGCGAAGTTTTGAGGCAGTACTGAAGGGGAAGGGAATGGGTTCGGGTTCGGGTTCGGGGTTGGGTGACATTGTAATCAAATGGGGAGAAGAGCCGATCCCTGGTTAAGACACGTTTGAGCATGGAATCCTCCCAACTATAATATATTCCAGAAAGTAAAAACCCTTGTAAGGCGGGTGGGAGAAAACATCCGTGGCTAAGCAAGGAAGCTAAAGATTACATAATGACAAGAAAAAGGACTAAACTATACCTTGTTGCAAAGGCCAGTGGCAGGCTGCAAGATTGTGAAACTTAAAGATCAATAAAAGGCTACTAAAAATGTAATAAAAAGAGCAAAAGGATGTACTATAGCTGAATTTGCTGATGACACTAATCTAGGTGGGAAAGTAAGTAGCAATCGAAAAGTAAAGGTGAAGAGTGGAAACAAAACTGGCTGGAAAATCACTGCAGGTCTGGCAGCATCTGTGAAGACAAAATCAGAGTTAACACTTCAGGTCTGGTGACCCTTTCTCAGAACTCTGAGAAAAGGTTTCTTCCACCCAGAGAGTGTTAAATACATGGGACATGCTGTTTGAGGGGGTGGTGGAGGCAGGTACTCGCAGCGTTTAAGAGGCATCTGGTTGAGTGTTTAAAATACCATGGCACAACAGGCTACAGACTTCGTGCAGTCGAATGTGATTAGTGTAGTTTGGTGCTTATTGTTTGGCATTGACATGGTGAGGGGAAAAAAGCCTGTTTCAATGCTATATGACTCTATGACTAAATGTACAAATATATATGGAATAGGTTAGGTGAATAGGCCAAAAACTGGCAGATTGAGTTTAATGTGGATAAGTGCTCAGTTATCAATTTTGGTTGTTAAGAGTAGAGCAGCAACTTATGATCTAAATTACCTTGTATAAATGAAAAGAAACTTAAGCATGCATTACTGCAGTGAGACCTGGTTGTCCTTTGTGTATGAGTTATAGCAAACAAGATTGCTGGTCCAGCAGGTAATAAGAAAGGCAAACGGAATTTTGGAAATTCCAAAGGAATTCTCTATTCTAAAGGAATAAAGTATAAAAATAAGAAAGTGTTGTTGCAGTTGTAAAGGAATCAATGATACTGGGCTGTTGCTGCAATTGTACAAGACATTAATGAGTCTAGACCTGTGTAGTTTAGGCCTATACTCACTTGAGACTAGGAGAACGGGAGAAGATCTAATTGAATTCACAGATCATAGAATCCCTAGAGTGTGGAAACAGGCCCTTCAGCCCAACAAGTCCACGCCGACTCTCGGAGCATCCCATCCAGACTCATTTCCCCTACAAGCCACCTAATCGACATATCGCTGAACACTACGGGCAATTTAGCACAGCCAGTCCACCTAGCCTGCACATCTTTGGACTGTGGGAGAAATCTGGAGCACCTGGAGAGAACCCACACGGACACTGGTAGAAAATGCGAACTCCACGCAGACAGTTGCCCAAGGGTGGAGTTGAACCTGGGTCCCTGGCACTGAGACAGCAATGCTGACCATTGAGCCACCATGCCATCCCAAATCTGCAACTTGAGGAAGTATAATCGGCAGGATATGATCCTGTGTGGGGAAACCCCAATGGATTTCCTAATCCAAGATAATAAAGTGTGAAGCTGGATGAACACAGCAGGCCAAGCAGCATCTCAGGAGTACAAAAGCTGACGTTTTGGGCCTAGACCCTTCATCAGCTTTTGTGCTCGTGAGATGCTGCTTGGCCTGCTGTGTTCATCCAGCTTCACACTTTATTATCTTGGATTCTCCAGCATCTGCAGTTCCCATTATCTCTGGATTTCCTAATCCGTTGTCTTAACCACTCAACCATGATTACAGTGGCGTGTATTATAAATGCTAAAGGGGATTAGCAAAGTAGACGCAAAGAGAATTTTTCCTTTTGCGTGGTGTCTAGAATGAGAGGTCATAGTTTTAAGATAAGGGACAGCAGATTTAAAACATGAGAAATTACTTCTCTCAAAGGGTCGTGACCCTGTGGAATTCGCTACCCCAGAGTGCAGTGGACGCTGGGATGTTGAATACATTTGAGGAAGAAATTGACAGGTTTTTAATTAGTAACGGGCTGAAGGGTTATGGGGAACTGCCAGTAAAGTGAAGTTGCGGCCGAGATGAGATTTGCCATGATTGTATTGAATTTTGGAGCAAGCTCGAGGGACTGAATTGCTTCCTTCTGCTCTTAGCTCTCTTGTTCTTAGGAACTGAGCTGAACCCCAGAGAAGTGGACTTAAGCCTTGTGAGACAACTAGTAATGTTAGCTGTTCACACCAGGTAGCTGATGACACAGGAGAAATTTAATCAAAGTAGTCTTGGGGGAATAATTATAAAGGGGGTCATTTGCAAATGATTGTTGCAGAGGTGGAAGTTAGCAGTTTTGGCAGTGCCTAGGTTGTGAGCTGTTTCAACCTATTCCCTGTAGTTTGAAATAGTTGCATTTTTGGGCAAAAACTTTTAAGATGACATGGCGTGTGTTTCTCCTATCTCGTTACGTACTGCACACTGACATATTGGTCGCATATGGACTGTTGTATAACAAGAATGCCATAACACTCACATGTATGCATGCATATGCCAATATACTTCCTTACTCTTACAAATATAACAAAACAATAAGGGATTAATGTAGTCAATTATAGATTAAACAGGCGAGCAAAATTTTGAAAGCCCTAATGACATCGAAATGTATGGCTGATGAAGGGGTAGAGTTATTGACGAGCGTTAAATATCTTCATGATGCCTTTGATAGTAATATTGTACCATTTCCATGTTGTCAAATTTTTCAATATTAATGAGGCATAGAATGGGCACATGAATTGAATTTCTCAATTCAAAGTTGTGGGTAAAGCCATCAGTGCATTAACAGTTAATACATACATTAAATACATATTTTATAGAAAACCATACCATGGAGTTTCAAGCTGTGTTAATGGCAGCAGGTGGGGGCTCCCGCATGATGGATCTTACCTCCAATATTCCAAAGCCCCTGTTACTGGTTGGCAACAAACCATTGATATGGTATCCTCTAAATCTTATGGAAAGACTTGGATTTGAAGGTAAGCACTGTTTTCTACACCTAAATGGATAACTATAAAGAATGGCAATCCACGTATAAATCCAAAAGAACTTGCTTTTCTCTGGAGTGTCTTTGGACTGCTATCTCTAGATGTTTCAATTGAACAGACCTATGAGTGAATGTTGTTGAACACAGTGATTTGCCTGTTTCAAATCTCCATTTAAAAGTGATCAGTTGTATTTGGAGAGTAAATGGTAAAATGGTTACCTAGGTGTTAACCTCTGACAAGGCTCTGCACCTGGAATGTTAACTTCTCAGTTTTCTTCACAGATGTTTTTACTAAGTAAATTAGCATTGAACATCATACACAGTACCTCGAAGAGAGGAGGGCGCTTGCTATGAAGCCCATGGCAAAAGTTTGCACATGAAGTCATTTTAACTTGGGGAGACTGTTGCATTGTTAATATCAAATGGTTCAGGCTAATGTGGAGTCTCTCCAAATCTTTCTGCTTACCATGGGTATATTGCAAGGATGCAGCGGTTGATAGGCCATGTCATGCCCTAGAGCAAGATGCAAACCCAGAGACAAGGATGCTACCTACTGAGCCACAAGACCTCTCCCAGCTTTAAATAGCATCCAAGCAGATGCACTTGCTTTTTAGAGAGGCACAATTGTTAAAGAGCTAAAAGTGAAATCGGAACAAATGAAATATATAACCTTACCTGTTTCCCCTGTGTATTCTAATTTGTATAGTGCCAAATAGGGACAGAAATTTAAAATCCTAAAACACCTCCCTACGAAGTATTGAATGAACCTAAATCTGTTTTGTCTTCTGAGAACAAACGGGATCTTTTTGATTTTTGAAAATGGGTTTAATGTCAAGTAAATTCAATATAATCACTCTTTACATCAATCCTTTTATGACTGTTTAGCTGTAGAATTTAATGCCGTAATTACAGGCATTAATACCAATCTCTCCTCCTGGATTTCCTGCTTTCGCCACTCTGAACTTTGTGGCACACCATTACAAGATGCATTCTGAAACTTTTCAACACTTCTGAAACTGCCCATTTTCTTCCTACTATTAATGAATTTTTCCAAGTTAAGCTGTTTATTTCACTTTCACCTGCAAATATAACTATGAAACTATAACTACCAAACCTACTATCTGCTGTTGTCAGATTCAGCTTTGCAAATCTGCTCAAATCTTGGCAGAACTGACCTACAGATATAGATCTTATTAAGCACTGGGTATGTTTTCGACTAAAATTCTGATTCTTGTGTTTCCATGACTTGCCTTGCAGTATAATATTTCTCAATTTTTAGCCTCAACTTTCAGCACCTGACATTGCTTGTTGCCTATCAAATAAGAGTGATACTGGAGTTGTGGAATTATATGGCCTCGACTATCAATGTATTGCTCTGATCAGAGGCATTTGTTGGGGGACAACTTTCTTCAGCTGTTTAAGATAATTGCCTAAGTACTTAGTCTATGTGATCTTACAGGCTGACCTTAACTCATGAGATAACACCTTAGTTGATCTCTATACATTGTGTTTTAAACTGTTCACAGATTTTTTTTTAATAAAGTAAAGCTTGCGTTTATACTACACCTTTCACCGGATATCTTGAAGTGCTTCACAGCCTTTGAAGCATTATTTCTGAAGTGAAGCCACATGTAGGAAACACAGAAGCTTATTTGCATCCAGTAAACTCCAACAAATAGTAATATGCTGATGAGCCGATAATCTGTTTTTGTGATCTTGATTGGTGATGAACACTGGCAAGCTGACCAGGGATAATTCCCTTGTTTCTCTTAAAAATAGAGCAGTGGGACCTTTATATTTTCCTGAACAAGAGGTGGAACCTCTGTTTTAACATCTGACTGGAAGGATGGCTCATCTGGTGCTTTGTTCCCTTAATGATGCTCTGGACTTGTATCTACATAGTGCCTTTCATGATCACCAAATGTCTCAAAGTGCTTCGAAGCCCATGAAGTAGTTGTGAAGTGTAACTCCCATCATAGAGTAGGAAACACCGAGCAAGTTGTGCACAGCAAGCTCCTACAAGTAGCAATGCAGTAATGATCACATAATCTATCTGTACTTATTGAGGAATAAATATTGCCCAAAAAGCCAAGGCACAATTACCCTGCTCTTATTCAAAATAATGCCTTTTACCTACACTCGACAAGCATTTTAGTTTCAGTTTAATGTTCCATCTGAAAGATGGTACCTTCAACAATATAGTATTTCCTCACTGCACTACACCCAGACTTCATTTTGGTCTCATCCCCTGAAGTGGGACTCGAACACACAAACTGGTAGCCTACAGCCGAGAGTCTATCAGCTGTACCGTAGCTGTCATTTATCAGCATGTTTGTGATCCAAATTCACATGGCAATCAAATGAAAGAAGCACAGATGAAATTGCATCTTACTCAAAATACAAATATATGAAATGACATTTGTAAATGACTTCTTTAAGCTAGAAGTTCATGATGACACAAGTTTTAACATTCTTGTACACATATTGCTTTTAAAGAAAACAGAATTGGCATTGGTGGGCAAAGGGATACTGTCTTGTAAATCAGAAATGTTGTACTTCACAATAGAGTGCATAACGCTGAATTCATATGGAAAAGCTCTGTTAGATCTGGGGTTGTACTGTGCAGAATTCGCTACCCGTGGCAATTTAATCATGTTTGTTATTACTCTGCAGTATTTTAAAAGTATTTATTATTTGCCCTTTCACTGGTTGTAATGTTTTACTAAGGTTGTTCTGAGAATGTAGACTCGCTGCTGTATCAGTCATGTGCTATAAAGTTGTACATCTACGTGACGGATACTTTCATTTCAAATATGTTTTATCCAGGTTTGCACTTTCTTGAAGTCAAAATGACCTTGATTAGGACAGAATTCAGAATTTGGTTAAACGTAATAACATTCATCCTGTAGTAAAAATGGTGTCAGAGGATGATCTCCTAATTTCGGCAACATGAACCTATAGGAGCGTTCTATGATGTGGACTTGAGCACCAACTCCATGGTGAAACTGCACATTTTCATATTGAGTTAATTTTCATCTATAGATTAATGGTGTCTCTTTGGTAATTGCATGTGGAACATCTTCAGTGTTGCCTATAGTGAGTCAGTACTTGAGTTGTTGTCATAGTCTATGGTGGAATGTTGTTTCTGGGAGGGGTGCACTTCATTGCAAGAAATTAGGAAGATATTTGAAATAAATCTCATGAGAGCCTTTGTGTTTGAATGTGTTTTGACTGAATTGTTGGAAAGTATAATGCTTTTACTGCGTTCCCACAAGGGGAAAAAAAATTACTGATAGCAAAACAGCTTCCTTTTCCCCTTTCACTATCTATTGTTTAAGGTGTGGGTTTTTACAGCAATCGCTAAAATTTTAATAAACGTGCATCAAGAAAGACTAAACTTGCCTATTTAACTGTCTGCCATATAACTTAATATTCAAAATAGGTTCCACTTGATTGTGATTATTGCTTTTATACTGAACTTGCGTCTAACTCATTCATGGGAAGTGGGCTACATTTCCCATCCCTAATTGTCCTTGAAAATGATGGTGGCTCTGCTTATTTAAACAATACACTTTATGTAGTATAATGTTCAGTGCTGTTACAGAGAGAATTCTAAGACTTCAACACACTGACAGTGAAGGCAGTATGATGTATCTCCAAGTTAGAATCATGCAATATTTGGAGGCAAATTGAATATGGTGGTATTGATACATCTGCTGTCCTTGACCTTCTAAGTGGTGGTGCTTGGGGGTTTAGAAAGTGCTGTGAAAGCCACTTTGGATATATTGCAGAACTACATGTTCTTGATGATACATGCTGCCAGTGTATCATTGGTGGAGGGAGTGAATTTTGAAGCTGGTAAATTAACTGTTCATTCAGTAAACATTTGTTCTTGAATGTCAAGCTTCTTATGTGTTATTTAGGCACATGGACAGTACTTTATTACACTTCTGACTTGTAACTTGTAGATTTGTTTACAGGACCACAGAATCCTTAGCTTCTGACCTCGTTTTGTAGCACAACTTGTATTCTGCTGGACCAATTCAGGTTCTGGTCAACGGTAACCCCTAAGATGTTGAAAGTGGGCAATTCAAACATGGTACTGTCATTGGATTGAAAGGGGAAATGTTTAGACATATTGGACATGCTCATCGCCGACACTTGTATATAGCAAATGTAATTGGAGCTCCAGCCAGTGAGGGACCAGTTTGCAGACAGCGATCATAACTCCGTTTGATTCAAGATCATAATGGAAAAGGACAGGGTAGACAAAAAAATCAAAGTTCTGAACTCTGGGTGGGCTTATTCTAAATAAGATCAGAATTGATTTGGTCATAGTGGATTGGGAGCAGATACTTTTAGGTAAATCTGCGTCAAAGCAATGGGACATATTCAAGAAAGAAATAGCAGTGTACAGGGCCAACATATTCCAATAACAAAACAGGGTAGGACCAACAAAATGTAGATTAGGCTGCAGCTAGAGTGTTATATGCCGTTCTGGTATTCACATTATATGATCGAATAGATTTCATCAGGTGAGGGTTCAGAGGACATTTAACAGGATGTTGCCTGGCCTGGAGATTTTAGTTGTGAAGAGAGATTTGGACGGACTGGGAATTGTTTTTCTTCCAGCAGAGGAGACTGAAGGGGGAACGTGTGGCTTGGCAACAGCCAACTGATGGAGCTAGCTTGATCCTAAAGGACATAGCTGCTCGACTGTGTCTACAGCAGGTGATGATGGAACCAACAACAGAGAAAAGCATTTTGACTTCACCCTTATTAATCTGCCAGCTGCAGATACATCTGCCCATGACAGCATTGGTAAGAGTGGCTATCGCACAGTAATTGTGGAGACAAAGTCCTGCCTTCATGTTCTATCTATGTGCTAAATTTCAGACTTCAAGCAGATCTAGCTCCTCAAAACTGGGCATCCACAAGGCACTGTGACCTTCAACAGCAGCAGAATTGTACTCCAGCATAATCTGCAACCTTACAGCCCAGCGTATCTCCATGCAAAGATTGCTATCAAGTCAGGGGATCAATCTGGTTCAGTGGGCATGCCAGGAGCAGCACCAGGCATACCTAAAAATGCGAAGTCAACCTGATGGAACTACCCATCAGGACTACTTGCCTACCAAACAGCATAAGCAGCAAGTGATCGACAGAGCTAAGCAATCCCACAACCAGATCAAAGCTCTGCACTTCTGCCACATTCTGTCATGAATGGTGGTGGACAGTTGAACAACTCATTGGAGGAGGAAGAGGATCCACAAATATCCTCATCCTCAATAATGGAAGACCCCAATGCAACAGTGCAAATCATAAGGCTGAAGCATTTGCAGTGTTTGTTAATGAGAAGTGCCAAGTGGATGATCTATTGTGGCCTCCTTCATTGGTCCCCAACATTAAACCAGTCTTCAGCCCTTCAGTTCCCTCCATGTAATGTCATGAAATGGTTGGAGGCACTGGATACTGTAAAGGCTTTGGGTCCTGCCAACAGTACTAACGACTTGACCTCCAAAACTAGTAGCTCCCTTAGCCAAGCTCTTCCAGTACGCTGGCACCTACTTGATAAGGAGGATAATTGCTCGGTTATGTCCTGTACTTAGAAAATAGGGCAAATTCAACCCGGCCAGTTACTGTCCCATCAGTCTACTCTTGATCATCAGCAGAGTGTGGAAGGTGTAATCAATTGTGCTATCAAGCAGCACCTGGGCAGCAGTAACTTGCTCAACGATGCCCAGCTTTGGTTCCGAAAGGCCAGTCAGCTTCTGATCTCATTACAGCCTTGATTCAAACACAGCTGAATTCCAGGGGAGAGGAGAGAGTGACAGCCCTCTCATTAAGCCTGCATTCAACCGAGTATGGCATCAAGGAGCCCTAGCAAAACTTGAACCAAGTGGGTATCGGGGACAAATTCTTCACTGCTTGGTGTTGTACCTTGCACGTAGGAAGATAGTCATGATTGGTGGTCAATCATCTCAACTAGAGGACATCTCTGCAAGAGTTCCTCAGGGTGGTGTCCTAGGTCAAACCATCTTCAGCTGCTTAATCATTAAGCTTCCCTCCATAAGTTCAGAAGTGGGGATGTTTACTAATGATTGCATAATATTCAGAACCATTTGGGAATACTCTGATCCTGAAGCAGTCAATGTTCAAAGCAACAAAACCTGGACAATATCCAGGCTTTGACAACTGGCAAGTATCATTTGAACGACACAAATGTCAGGCTATGACCATCACCAATAAGAGACAATCGAACGACCACCCCTTGACATGCAATGGTGTTACCACCGCTGAATCCTTCACTCTCCACATCCTTGCAGCAATTAGTGACCAGAAACTCCACTGGACTCACCACATAAACACGGTGGCTACAAGAGCAGGTCAGAAGCTAGGAATATGACAACAAGTAACATACCTCCTAACTCTCCAGAGCCTGTCTGCCACCCACATGGCACAAGCCCATCACCTTTCTGACTAATCCCCGCTTGCCTGGATGGGTACAGCTCCAGCAACACTTGTAGCTTGCCATCCAGGACAAAGCAACCTACTTGATTGGCACCATATCCACAAGCATCCACTCCTCCATGGATGCTCAGTTACAGCAGTATGTCTGGCCTACAAGATGCACTACACAAATTCATCTATGATCCCTGGACAGCACCCTCCATACCCAGGATCATTTTCATCTAGAAGAACAAGGGCAGGTGATACATGGGAACACTACCACCTGCAAGTCCCCCTCCAAGATATTCACAGTGTGAGGAAACATATCATCATTCCTTCACTGTGTCTGGGTCAAAATCCTTGAATTCTCTTCTGAATGGTATGTGGGTCAACTCACAGTAGAGGGACTACAGCGATTCAAGAAGACAGCTCGCCACCACCTTTTCAAGGGTGACTAGGGACTGGTAATAAATGCTGGCCAGCTGGCAACACCCATATCCCACAAGTGAATTTTTAAAAAGTGTTAACGATTGTATTGTATTGTATTGTATTATATAATAATGTAAAATTATGGCGGGGTAGATAAGATAGACCGGAAGAAACTTGTTGTGTTGAGGAAGAATCTTTCCCCTTGGTCAAGGGAATCAATGATTGGGTGCATAGATTTAAAGGAAGGGGCTGGAAATTTAGAGAGGATGAGAGAAGAAAAATGTTGTCGTCCAAAGAGGAGTGGGAATTTGTAATTCTGTTAATAAAGGTGTTAGAGGCAGAAACTGTTAACATTTGAACAAAAATTTAGATGTCCACTTTTATAATGGTAAGGATTTCAGTTTATGAGCCAGTAGCTGGAAAACGGGTTTAGAATAAATCGGTGCATTTGTTTTTTTGGCTGGTGCAGATTTAATGGGCCAATGGGCCTTTTTCTGTGCAGCAGACCTCTGACTGACAAGGCATAAGCTGAAATATAGGGACTGAGGAAAAAGTTTGGCTGAGCACAATAGCTCAGGCAATTCTTCTGAAGTCCAAGTTGATCCTTCTCACTTAAGTCTTCAATTAAAGAACATTATTTCTGACACAGAAACGGTGTTCAGTCAAACATGCTAATATTTTAATATTTGCTTTATGTCGCAAACCTTGTCTTTATTATTTTGTTACCAATGCATATTTCAGTTCATGCTGGTAATTTTGAAAATACATTTGTTACATTTAGAATCAACAGGGTATCCTCCTGGCCCCTCTCATCCTTTGCTCCATTCACAAATGGACCACTGGGTTCTACACAGGTGAATGCGTAGCCCAGTCTTTAACGTTATAAGGGCCTTTGGCTTTCTTTGTGTTACTCTGACTCTGGAAAGTCTTCCAAGGCAGTTCATTGGGCCACTGTTACAAGCACTGGGCATCTGCTTTGAATATTAAAATAATCCTATTCCTGTTATTAGAATGGAGTTAATACATTCTTGAGAAAACAGTAATGGTGATGTGGAAGTCTAGGCATTTTGTCCCCTTTTAATAGATTTTTAATATCCACTGCAACTAGATAAATAGCACAAATGGATGAATCTTTTTGCCCTGTGATTGTCGACACTAGACCTCTGCACATCTTGGCATATTATTTTAGTATTTTTCTCATTGGTGTCCTAATGTAGTGCACCAGAAATTATCCTTTGTCTGCCACCTCAGGTAGGTTCAGCCACTTGAAGCAAGGAAGTGAGGGGCAGCGCTTACAAAGAAACAATTTAAAAGATTTTTCTTCAGATAAACATCTGTCTTCAAAAGATCATCATTGTGACATATAGCTATGGGTGGGGAACGTGATTCTATTTTTCTGAACTTTCCCATTAAAATGCAAGAATACAAGGCCAATAATAGGTTGATGCAATGGAGACAGTAAAGACTGCAGATGCTGGAAGCTAGTGTCCATAAATGTGGAGCTGAAAAAGCACAGCTGGTTGTACAGCATCTGAGAGCATGCATGTTAATGTTTTGGGCCAAAACCCTTTGTCAGACTGGAGAGGGGAGCCTGGAAATACATAGAGGGAGAGGTGTGAGGCTGAGGCTAGCGGAGGAGACATGGAGATAGGTGGATGCAGGTAGGGGTTTATTGTGGTTGGTAAGTGGGAGGGTTGGAGCAGGTCAGTAAGACAAAAAATGGACAGGTTGAGGGGTGTAGAAAGTTTGAAGCTGGTGAAATCAATATTCAGGTCATAGGGCTATGAGCTCCCACGGCAGAATATCAAGTGTTTTTTCTCCAGTTTATGTTTGACCTCACTCTGCCAGTGGAGGAGGCCAACGGTGGACATATCACCAGGGGAGTGGGAGTAGGAGTTAAAGTGGATAGCAACCAGAAGATCAGGTTGGTTGGTGCGAGCAGAGTGTGGGTGCTCTGCAGAACAGTCTGAGTCTGCGTTTGGTCTCCCCAGTTTTGAGGAGACCATATCAGGAGCAAGGGATACAGTAGATGAGGTTAGATGAAGTGTAGGTGAATCTCTGGATTTAGAAGGATTGTTTGGGGCATTGGACAGAGGTGGGAGGGGAGGTGTAGGACAGATGCACCTCTCTCCTGTGGTTTCAGGGAAAGGCACTGGGTGTCGTGGAGGGTTGTTGGGGAGTATGGAACTGATGAGGGAGTTGTTGAGTGAATGGCCCCTGAGCAAAGCAGACAGGGGTGGGGAGGAAAGTATCTTTTTGGTGATGGGGTCCAATATTGGAGGATGATGTGTTGTGTTTGTATTAGGAGGTTGGTAGGGTGGTATGCAAGGTTGTTGCAGTCTTTCTTGGAAGTAAGAAACGTTCTTGGTGGGTTAAATATGAAACATTTTTCTTTTAAAAAGTATTTTTAAAATTAATTCTGAAGATTGTTTGCAAATTATTTGGAAAAATGAAACTCAAGAATGATATTCCATTACGGTCTGAAGCCCTCTCCCACGTTCACGTAGAGATCATGACAATTCTTGGGTAGACAGACAGGAGGCTGGGAGAACACAGCAAGCAACAGCAAATTGAGTCCTGAAGAAGGGTAATACCTGAAACGTTGATTTCTCCTTTTCTCCAAATGCTGACAAGCTTGCTGTGTTCTTCCAGCCACCTCTGTATCTACGTTGGATTCTACCATTTACTGTTTGTTTTTGTCTACAACAATTGCTACATTGTAAATTTTCAGTGTATAATTCAGACTGAAGTCTTAGGAATTGCAAGCTCGTGCACAGTTAGTAACTACATGATCATTGACCTGAGACGTCAACTCTGTTTCCCTCCACAGATAGTCTTAATTCTATATTAGATCTCTATCATCTCCAATATTTTTGACTTATGTTTTAGATAGTAGCTTAATTTGTTGACCAAGATAACTTTGGAAAGAAAAGAAAAGCCTGGATGTTAGAAAGAGGCAAGTATTGATCTCAACTGAATGCCTTCAAGACATGAAATTACTTGTCATGGATATTGTCAGCTATATGTCTATTGTGCTTTAAAATCTTATTTTTCAACAGTTAGAATTTAAAATCAGTTTTCCTCAATAAACTAATTTGGAATCCAAAAAATTTTGAAAGCATACTTCAAATAGTTTTTTTTCTTTCTTTCATAGTCATGGAGTCTTAGAGGTTTACAACATGTAAACAGGCCCTTCGGCCCAGGTTGTCCCTGCCACCCAGTTTTCACTATTTCAACTAGTCCCATTTGCTGGCATTTGGTCAATATCCCTCCATACCTATCCCATCCATGTACCTGTTTAATCATTTCTTAAATGACGTAATTATACTCACTTCTGCCACTACCTCTAGCAGCCTGTTTCAGACATTCACCGCCCTTTGTGAGAAAAAATGGCCCCTCTGGACCCTTTCGTATCTCTCCCTTCTCACCTTAAACCTATGTCTTCTCGTTTTAGACACCCCTACCATGAGGAAAAGCTGTCTGCTCTCTACCTTATCTATGCCTCTCACAATTTTATAGACCTCTGTAAGGTCACCCCTCATTCTCCTATGCTGTAGAGATAGAAATCCTATCCTAGCCAACCCCTCCTTCTAACTCAAACCTTCCAGCTCAGGTAGCATCCTAGTAAGTCTTTTCTGCACTTTCTAGTTTAATAATAACAATTCTATAGTAAAGCAACCAGAACTGCATGCAGTACTCCACATGTGGCCTCAGAAATGTCTTGTACAGCTGCAACAAGACATCCCATCTCTAATACTCAATGCTGTGACAAATGAAAGCTGGTATACGGAAAGCTGCCTTCACCACTCTGTCCACCCATGTCTCCCGTTTCAATGAGCTATGTACCTGTATCCCTCGATCTATTTGATCTATATCACTTGCCATTGACTGTGTAAGTCCTGTCCTGGTTAGTCTTACCAAAATTCAAAACCTTTAACTTATCTAACTTAAACTCCATTTGCCATTCTTCAGCCCACTGGCCCAATTGATCAAGGTCTCACTGCTTTCCCTGATAACCACCTTCACTGTCCACTATACCACCAATCTTGGTATCATCCACAAACTTACTAACTATGCTTCCTAAATTCTCATCCAAATCATGTGTATAAATAACAAATAACAGTGGACCCAGCACCAATCCCTGTGACACACTAATGGTCACAGATCTGTCGTCTGAAAAACACCCATCTTTCACCACCTCTGTCTTCTACTGCCAAGACAATTTTGTATCCAGCTGGCTAGCTCTCCCTGGATCCCATGAGATTTAACCCTTACTCAACAGCTTACCATGTCAAAGGCCTTGAAAAAGCCCATGAAGAAACTTTTCCTGCACTACGCTCATCTGCTTTCTTGGTCACCCCTTCAAAAAACTCAATCAAGTTTGAGACACAATTTCCCACATCCAAAGCCATGTTGCCTATCCTTAATCAGTCCATGTCTCTCCAAATGACTGTCTGTCAGAATCCCCCCCAACAGCTTACAAATTCACTGATCATCTTTAGACATCTCATAGATATGTGATCTGTTAGATATCCAAATATCCTCCACTAAAAGAGTATCTGGGCTTCTTGCATAAAAAAGCTGTTGTCTAAAGAAATTTTTGCCTGGGGGCCTACATCTGACTGTTAGTTATTGCAGATGCAAAGCTTCAAACAAGCTCTGCATTCTTGGTCAAGGTAGCCTCTGATTTGAAGGCTATCATTAATTTATCTCTCCCTTTCTCGGTGGGTTTAGTGCAAAAGTGAACTATCCCGCTATAAGCTTAAGTGTTGGACTTTTCATTGCAGTTTATTTGATCTTAGGTTTCTTCCTTGAAATCTTATTCATTTTTATTTTCATGTCACATTGCTACAGTTTGTGCTTTTGAAGTGAACAGACTGTGTATTGTTTTTGGCAGCTATGGTGAGTACCAGATCAACATTTTTGTTTCATGCCTATGTGGCATTGATTTTAAAAAATTGCAGCACCAGAATCTGGGCATCTGATAATAGTTTCAGTATTAAAACCAGGATGTAACCAAGTTATACAAGATCTGATTCCTGTTCTGTGCTGAGTTAACTGATCTCAGCTATATTTGCATGAGATGTAGTACAAATAGCTTCGATGTCTTTGGATTAGGGAATAGAAATACCATCCAGTGTTTTCTGTTTCTGATCGTTGCTCAACAGTCAGTGCTGAGATTTGTACATGAATGGGAATTGGAGTATGTTTGAAACATATTGCTTTAGGCTTGGATAGATTGCCCGTTTCACCACATAGGCTTGCATGTAGAAACGGCCAATTAGCTGATGCTACTGCATAGGCCACCTTCAGGAGAGCGATAATTTATGTTTCTGATTTTCTTTCGTAGCATGTTAATGTTAGAATTTTGGTATTCTGCATAGATGATCAATGTGGACAGAATTGAGGATAGTTTGCGTTGTCTTCTCACTCAAGTAAATCTATGAGCAGCAGACTGCCAAATAGTTGGCAGCAGAATGTGATATTTATCTGGCTGCATTCCAGTGGCTGAATGTTGGGGTCCCTTAAAAACAGAGTTTTCCTAGCATTTACCATGTAGCATGAGATCTCACTTAAGTTAATTACAACTGTAATAGCTTTTTCCAAAATTCTAGGATATGAAAACGAAGGGAAGAATTGCACAAAACACAGATCACAATATCTGCAGAACTAATGTAAAAAATTTATCTGGCATCAAATGCACCCTACTAACCTTTTGTTGTTTTAGCAAATAGTAAGTATTTCTTTAAAAGACTGCTAAGCTAACCGTAGAATCAAGGGGGCAATGATTATCTAGCGTCAAGAGTAGTTGTCTCATGGCTATTGGCCAGAAACGTTCAAACAATTCATTAACACATCACAAGATTCCTGCCCTGAAATTATGTTGTAAGGATAAGCTCTCAGGTTAGAAGGATTTCCACAGAGAACAGTCCTCACCCGGCAGATGGAACCGAAAGGAGAGGAGGAAGACTGAGAGAAGAGTTATCTAACCCCTCAGCTAGCGAGGAGGATGCTGACCCTACTACTTTAATTTTAGGACCAAAATGACAGCCTGCTTCCCTTCTGGTATCAGTGAACCATCCCCAAGCGTCATGGTTATATACTTACTTTAACTAATTAACTAATGTATGATATCTGAACTGCTGCTTCTGAATAATCTCAAATTACTGGAAAATTACTTCCAAATTGTTGACTGCCTATATTCGGTAACTGTGATCAACAATGAAGTTAGCCTTAAATTTGTTCTCATTACATGATATCTTGTGCTAGTATGCCTTTGTGAACTTTGCAAGGCAGTACATAGATTATGCTATGTGCTTCCTTGAAATATTCTCCTCTTATTGAGACATGCTATCAAATTCTGAACTTTATGTTGGCCTTAAAATCAAAGTTGAGGAGTTTGTGGTTGTTGTTTGGATGCAGAAGTTAAACAAACGAAGAGAATTTTTGGAATGTTTGCCTTTTAGTATATGGTCCCTGAATGTTTTTTTGAATTGAACTCCTTTTATGCGGAATCCAATCCTTAAATTCTTTCTTTGATTGGTTTGCTTATTGCATATGAAAAATACTTGTATGCTTTCCTTATTTTTAACTTCGGAAACTTCCATATTGTCATCTGTCCTCAATGTAATTAAACATAGACAACAAAGAACCATAGGTAAGTCTCTATTAAAATGACCACTTTGTACAAAGCTTAATAGGTGCCACTAGGCAAGATGAGGGATGGTGAGGAGCCAGGCTTCCCTGAGGTCATGCATTTATTAATGTGTATCATACTTATGTAACATGAATACCCTCTCTGTACACTTTAGTCTACAGTTTGGTTGCTGCTGTCCTGCTTTGACAAAGTTCTAATTAGTAAAACAAAACCACGTGGGATTCAGGTGAACTTGCCAGTTGGATACAAAATTGGATTGATGGTAGGAGTGGTGTTGCACGGCTGTTTTTCGGACTAGAGTTCTTTTGACCAGTGGTGTTCCGCAGGGATTGGTACTGGGTCCACCTTGTTTGTCATTTTATAAATAATTGGATTAGTGTACAGCTGGTACGGTTAGTAAGTTTGTGGATGACACCAACATTTTTGGTATAGATGACAGCGAAGAAGGTTATCAAAGATTGTAAAGAGATCTTGATCATTTGAGTCAATGGGTTGAGGAGTGGCAGATGAATTATAATCTGGATAAATGTGAGGTATTGCATTTTGGTAAAACAAACAAAGGCAAGACTTGTACAGTTGATGGTAGGACCCTGGGTAATGTTGTAGAATGAAGACCTCGTGGTTCAGGTACATAATTCTTTGAAATTTGTATCACAGGTAGACAGTGTTAAGAAGATGTTTAACATGCTTGCCAACGTTCCTCAGACCCTTGAGTATAGGAGTTGGGATGTCATATTGTTATTGTATACGATGTTGGTGAGGCCTCTTCTTCATTATGGTATGTAGTTCTGTTGCCCTGCTGTAGGAAGGTTATTATTAAACTGGGGAGTGTTCAGAAAAGATTTAGACTAGGATGTTGCTGGGAGTGGAGGGTTTGAGGAATAAAAATAGGCTGGGACATGTTTCACGTGAATGTAGAAAGTTAAGGGGTGACCCTTAAAGAGGTTTATAAAATCATGAGGGGAAGACACAAGGTGTATAGTAAGGGTCTTCCCCTAGGGTGAGGAGTCCAGAACTAGCAGACATATTTTTTAAGGTGAGAGGAGAAAGATTTTAAAAAGGACATGCGGGGCAATTTTTTTTATTTTTACAGTGTGGTTTGTGTATAGAATGAACTGCCAGAGGAAGTGGTGGTGCAGGTACGATTACAGCATTTTAAAAAACATTTGGACAAATACATGAATAGGAAAAGTTTAGAGGTATATGGGCCAATTGCAGGCAAGTGGGACTAGTTTAGTTTGGGAGCATGGTCGGCTTTGACTCAATGGACCAAAGGCTCTGTTTCCATGCTTAATGACTGTGCTGTTCTATCTTGGTTTGTCATTTAAGCTGTTTAATTAGTCTTTCCCCACTTCTCACCCTGTCGCCTTTTTATTACAATTTATTTTTTTCCTTAGTACTTTGTCCGCACAATTCCTACCCTAACCGGTCATTGTGCCTTTGCTTTCCTACTCCTAATTACGCAAGATTTTAATCCTTCTTTGATAACCCTATAACTGCCCTATGTGCTTTCCGTGTATTCTGTCTGTGTTCCACAGCCCCGGATCTCATTACAGCCTTGGTTCAAACCTGGCCAGAGGGAGGATAGAGTGACCGCCCTTGACATGAAAGCCACATTTGATCGAGTGTGGCATCAAGGGGCTTTAGCAAATTAGTGTCAATGAGAATTGGTGGAATCTCCCAGTGGGTTGGAGTCACACCTAGCCCAAAGGAAGATGATGGTGGCTGTTGGAGATCAGTCATCTCGGGTCCAGGGAATTTCTGCAGGAGTACCTCATGGTAGCCACTTTAGGTCCAATCATCTTCAGTTGCTTCATCGATATCCTCCCTCTATGATAAGATCAAAAGTGAGGATGTTCACTGATGATTGCACAATGTTTAGCACCATTTGAGACATTTCAGAGATTGAAGCAGTCCATGTCCAAAGGCCGCAACATTTGGACATTATCCAGGTTTGGGCTGACAATTGGCAAGTAATATTTGTGCCATGAGAGTGCTAGGCATAGCCATTGCCTAGCACTCACATGGCACAAATAACCATTGCCATCACTGAATCCCCCACCATCAACATTCCTAGTTATTATTGACCAGAAATTGAACTGAACTAGCCTTATGAACACTGGCTATAAGTGCAAGTCAGAGGCAAGAAATCTACAATACTGTAATGAGTAACTCACCCCATGACTTCCCAAGACACGAGTTGGAAGAGTGATGGCATACTTTCCATTGGCCTGGATGAATATAGCTTCAACAGCACTCCAAGGAGTTTGACATCCTTGAAGACAAAGCAGAAACATGAGAATATTACCACCTGGAAGTTCTTCTCTAAACTACACACCATTCTGATTTGGAAACATATTGCTATTCCTTCAGTTTTGCTCAAACAAAATCCTGGAATGCTATCCCTAACTGCACTGTGGTGTACTTAAAACAAATCAACTGCTGTGTTTCAAGAAGGCACCTCAGCATCACTTTCTCAAGGGTAACTACTTATGGGTGATAATTGTTGGCATAACCAGCAAAGCCCACAAACCTGAATGATTTAAAAAAGAAGCTCTGTGATGGTCTCATTGGTGGCCTGAATTTATGACAAGAACTGAAGAAAAGTAAGAAAAGCGTGCTGTGAAAATAGAAGCAATGGAGGATTGTATCCACCAATTCATTTTAAGTTCCAAATCAGTGTAAATTATGCTTGCAAAAAAATTCTAGAAATCCATTTTACTTTAGAAAATCCTAAAGTCACAATGTTTCCATTAATTTTAAATTGCGTGTTAACCGAGAGCAAATACTTGTGTGCCATCCTTTCACTCATGGTTGTTATATCTTGCTGTTCTTTCCTTTTGTTTGCCTCCTTTAGTTTCACAGATTCCTGTGTTTCTTTAAATGTATTAATAAGCACAGTCACGAGATGCTACTGCCTTGCCCTGAAAATTTACCTTGTTCCCTTTATCAAACACTGAAATAGGGAAAGTTTATTCTGGATGGTCCTTTTCCTGGAAAATATAATTATTTAATCTTCACCTGTGCAATTTGTATTTTGTTATGCATACTTTTGATTATTCTGAGGTGTAACTGAGGACCACATTCTACATGTCAGACAATCCATTCATTCAGCATCAAAACCATTATCTCTTGAAGTATTTGGAAAAGAGGGGTTTTCAGCAAAGATCATATCAGAATCAAGGGGAAACAGCAAACCTGGTGTGTCATACACCACTGACTTCTCTCTGTGATTCCAGTCCACCTTGTCGGTTCTAAGTCTAAATAAGGAAGTTATTTGTCATAAAAACAGAACACAGCACTTTGACCGACCATGTCAATGCAGACCAAAGATCAAACTGCACTAAATGCTGGTTACCTGCACTTGGTCCGTAGCCTACTATGCCCTGGCATTTTGTGTGCTCATCCAAATTCTTTTTAAATGTTATGAGAGTACCTGTGTCTACAACCCACAGACAAGCAAGTTCCACATTTCTACCCCATTCTAGGTGAAAAACTTATTTCTCAGATCTCCTCTAAACCATTTACTCCACACTTTAAACTTACATCTTCTGGTCTTAGAACTGTATTCTTCAATCAGGGTCTTCAACAGCTGTGTATTCTTCCATGTCGCATTTCCTTAATGATGTGCTCGTATTCAGTTCATTAATTACTTTTGCCAGTTCAGCTGAAAGTTCCAATCAGATAAGGAGAGTTTTGAAAAAGGTTAGCATTTTCTGAAATGTCTGGATTTTTAGCCACCCATCATATATAGATTGACTTTTACCTTGCAAACAAAATTCAGATGATTTTGCTTTGACATTATATCACACACAATTGCAGCATTTCTGCAGAAATCCTCTTTTGGCAATTCATATTGTTCATTCAGTTTCTCAAAAAATCTTGTGATTTGTTTTAGGAAAGAGAAGTTTTTTCAAGTATTGTTCCTTGGATAACCAGGGCACTCTAGAATGATATGGCAGATTCACACCAAATATTGCACCATCATGGCAGCCACATCTCATAATCTACTGTTTCTGTACCGCTCATAATTTTGTATACATCACTCAGATTCCCCCCTTGCTGAAATTCCTCTGTTCCAAAGTAAACAAACCAAGCCTATCAATTCTGCCTTCATAACTGAGACTTTTCATCCCAGGCCACATCCTGATGAACAAAAACAAAAGTTGCTGCAAAAGTTCAGCAGGTCTGGCAGCATCAGTGAAGAAAAAAAATCAGAGTTGTCGTTTTGGGCCTAGTGACCCATCCTGTCAACACTGAGTTTTTGTCCCTGATTTACAGCATCTGTGGTTCTTTCGGTTTTTATTTAATGAAGGAGTCAGCTTATAGATGACTAATACTCTTGAGGGGTTGAAATCGTTTGACATCAGTTCATAACAGGTCCAGCACAGCATGGGTGACCCAATTGGCACTGTTTTGGAGTGCCCTCACAGCCCTTGCTGTCTTGTCTGATTGTTTCCTTCTCAGACTGACTCCCTTCCTGGTTACTTCCCTGCCTCACTCTCTCTCCCCATCTCATCTGAACCCCCTTCTTGCTCAGAGTGAGACTTCAAGAGAGTGAGTATGGAAGAGTCACTGTACAGGTTGTAAGTAGCAAGAGTTAGGGGAACCTATGCCTTTTGGGGTACTACTCGCGACCTTCTGCCTTTCTGTCCGCAAACACTATATCTGCCTTTTTAAATCTGTGTACCACTTTCAAAATTTTTATTGGTAACCCAGTCGTGTCAAAACTAAGAACAGAACATTAAAGGAAGAGAACAGAGTTTCCAATGAAGACTGGGAATTGCGGTATTACGTAGTTGCTGTGAAAGATCAAATGGTGTATTTGCTTTTCGAAGCCATAATTGCAGCAGTGAAAAAATACAATGCATATCAGCATTACGCAACTCATAAAGACCACAAATATGCTAAACTGGAAGGAGAATCCCAAAAATCTACACTTAAGAAAATTAAAGATCAAAAGCAGCAGCAGCAAGTACTTAAAATGATATCACGACTAGGGACTGACATCACTGAAGCAACTTATAAAGTAGCATATATACTTGGAAGAAGAGGTAAGCCATTTAGTTATGTGGAAGTCGTAAAAGAATGCATTGTTGAAGTTGTAGGGTGTTTAGATTCAGATAAGTTTTTAATAAGTACAAACAACTACTTTCAAGAAGGACCATAACTGATCGGCAACATGAATTAGGCCTCAATGTAACAGAACAGCTTCAGACAATATGCCAAAACGAAGACATTTATTATTCGATCACTATGGATGAATCCGCTGATGTTACTGACTCAGCGCAGGTGATTTTTTTTTAAAAATTCGTTTTAACTGTGGATTTTCATTGGCACAAGGAGTTACTGGCTTTGGGGACCTTTACGGCGAGAACATGTGGAATTGAGGTCTTCACGATCTTCAAAGAAAAGTGCCAGGAAGCGAAACTGAATTTATGCAGTTTAGTAAGTGTATGCACAGGCGGTGCACCTTCCATGAGAGGAAAACGTGAAGGATTTGATACCAAAAGAATTGCCAGATTTCCTTTGATACTTTGATTTCCTTTCATTGTCTTTTGTGTCAACATAATCTCTGTGCCAAATCTACTGTTTTAAGTGACACATTAAGTTATAGGTATTATAAACTACATTCGAGCAAGTGCATTATGGCATCACCAATTTCGCAACATGCTTCAGCTTGATGACGGAACACTTGGTGTGGATCTGCCATATCATTCTAAAGTGCCCTGGTTGTCCAAGGACTAATACTTGAAAAACTTCTATTTTTCCTAAAACAAATCACAGGATTTTTTGAGAAACTGAATGAACCATGTGGATTGTCAAAAGAGAACTTCTGCAGAAATGCTGCATTTTTGTGTGATATAGTGTCAAAGCAAAATCATTTGAATTTTGTTTGCAGGGTAAAACTAAATCTATGCATGATATGTGGCTAAAAATCCAGACATTTCGGAAAATGCTAACCTTTTTCAAAACTCTCCGTACCTGATTTGAACTTTTGGCTGAACACTTTCCTGAAGTGGCAAAGGTAATTAATGAACTGGATACAAGCACATCATTAAGGAAATGTGACATGGAAGAATACACAACTGTTGTAGACCCTGATTGAAGAATACAATGAAAGGTTTGCAGATTTTGAGAACATGATTTCACACTGAAACTAGCTTTTCAGCCACACCTGGTTGATGTCTCCAAAGCACCTGATGACTTACAGATGGAATTGATTAAGCTCCTGGAAGATAATATTTTGAAGTCTCTGATGGACGCTAAGAAGGATCCCATTGAAATATGGAAAAGTACCGGGTAATACCCACGTCTGTGTCGTCATGCTGGTCGAATGCTGTCTTCTTTTTTCACAACTTGCTGTTGTGAATCAACATTTTCATACGTGACACGCAAGTGAAAACGTACTTGAGATCTCAGATGACCGATACTCATCTGGACGACTAATTAAAGCTACAGTCAACAATGTTGGAACCAAGTATCGGGTTCCTATGTCACAATAAGCAACCACAGAAAAGTCAGTAAAAGTTTTTTTCATTTGTTATTAGTTCTGTTGTCAACTTTGCCAAAGGAATGAATGTGCTTTTGCTGAATTTTTATTTTGTTTAAAGTTCTCATACAATAGCAGGCTTTAGTAAAATTAAATATATCGACAGAAACATGACATTTTGTGTATATGTCAAATTCTCAGCGTGTGGCCTATTGGATCTCGGGTAAATAAAATGTGGCCTTCCAATGTAAAAAGGTTCCCCACTCCTGAAGTAGATGTTTTTGGTCAGGGCGTTGGGTCAACTTTTTAGACATTATCAACTATTGGTTGTGTATATATGGTGCTCTTCCAATGGAAAAGATTGCGCAGAAATTTTTTTTCTTTTCCAGAAGTAATAGTGGTAACCACAAAAGAAGTACAAAAACAGCTCCCACAATTAGACACAAAACTGAAATTGGATACAGTGTGTATTCCAGAGGACACAGACATGGGAACTGCGGACTCTTTACGACAAATTCATGGAAAAATTAAGGTAGTGCATTATTTTGAATTAAAATCCCTCTTAAGGAGTCATCAATAATTGTTATATTTCTAAGTCTACTCAGAAAATGCTTGTTTATGCCTCTGCCTGTGCCTTTAAAGGAATATTTTAATGTATTTATTTTGCCTCCATGAGTGTGTGTCACTATTCTTGCTGTTTCTGGAATAAATTTTCTCTTTTCTGACTTGTTGTTTCTTGCCAGTTTTGAGCTTTTTTAACATTTTCATCATTCTTTGCACAATGTAATATTTGTGACCTCTAATCAATTTGTGTAGCCATAGCTTTATCATCTAATTTCGCCAGCCTCTGTCGGAAGCTTTCTTTGCTTTCAGATGTTCTCCTAACTTGCTTTGTAATTGTAACCAAATAATTTGTTGTTTTATTTGAAGAATGTTTCTCATGCTGACGTGTCATTATTTTCTCACCCAATCTGTGCACAGATTTCAGATTGCTGTTTCCCAGCCTCCAGCTGAAATAAATTAGTAAAATGGGGATTACTTATATTGAAGAAAGATTTCTGTACTTGGGCATATTGGGGCTGCTGCACATCCAGTGGTTGGAAAAAACGCTTTAGTTAAGCCCACAAAAATTCCCATAGCTTCTCATTCGCCTCTAGAAAGCTTGCAAAAAACAAACAAACTGTCTCTGCATTTGTTAGCTCTTCCTTTGATTCACTTTTTGTGGTTTCTTTACTATGCCTCCTTAACATCTAGCTTTCTTACTCACACTTAATTATTTTCAGTTTAATTTTTCACCTCCATTGCTCTTTACCCTTCTAACTCCTGGTATCTTCGATTTGCTAACCAACGATGGCTCGCAAATGGCTATGACCGTTTCTGTGGCTGACCAACTGCAAAAAGTAAGTGTAATCTATACAGCCTGCTTTCATTCTGGGATCTTACTTCTCCAATATTACCACTTGAGTCGTAACATTATTTGTTCGTCATGTGCAGCTACATATCTTAGTCTTCGGTCAAAGTCAAGTATAGTCATCGTTTATCTATTTCGGGTAGGTCAACTTCTTGGAAAATAGAACTGTACTGCACAGGAATGGGCCCTTCAGCCCACGGTGTTGTGCCGAACATAACACCAAGTTAAACTAATCCTTTTCCCTGCCCTTGATCCATATCCCTTTATTTCTTGCATATTCATATGCTTACTTAAAAATTCCTTAAATGTCCTTATTGTATCTGCCTCCACCAGACTCCGACCAAACTCTGTATTTAAAAAAAAAACTTGCTCCTCACATCTCCTTTGAACTTACCCCTGTCATCCTAACTGCATGCCCCCTAGTATTAGATATTTCAATTTTGGGTGAAAAAATCTGACCATCAACCCTGTCTATGCATCTCATAATTTTATAGACTTCTATCTCAGCACTGCTCAAGAGAAAACAACCCAAATTATTTTTCAGCCTCTCCTTATAGCTCATCCCGTCTTCTCCAGACAGCATCCTAGTAAACTACTTCTGCATCCTCTCCAAAGCCTCCACATCCTGCCTGTAATGAGGCGACCAGAATTGAACACAATATTCTACCTGTGGCCTAACTAAAGTTTTACAAAACTGCAACATGACATCCTGATTCTTGTATTTAATTCCCTGACCAATAAAGACATGCATGCCATACACTTTCTTTAGCACCCAATCTACTTCGTAGCCACTTTCAGGGAGCTATGGACTTGAACCCCAAGATTCTTCTGACCATCAATGTTGTTCAGAGCCCTGCCATTAACCATATACTTTTCCTTAACATTTGATCTCCCAAAGTGCAGCTCCTGACATTTACCCAGATCAAACTCCATTTGCTATTTCCCTGCCCATATATCAACAACTGATCTATATCCCACTGTATCCTTTGACAATCTTCTGAACTGTCCACAACTTGACTGATCTTTGTATCATTTGCAAATTTGTTCACCCAACCATCCACATTTTCATCTAAATCATTTGTATATATCACCATCAGCAGAGGTCCCAGCACAGATCCCTGTGGAACACCACTAGTCATGACCTCCAGCCTGAAAAGCACCCTTCCACCATTACCCGATTCTGAATCTATGCGGCCAAGTCACCATGGATCCCATGCATCTTCGTCTTCTAGATGAGCCAACCACAAGGGACCTTGTCAAAAGTTTTACTAACATCCGTGTAAACAATGTCCAGTGCTCTCCCCGCATCAATCACATTTGTCACCGCCTCAAAAAGTTCTATCAAGCCAGTAAGCTGTGACCTGCACTGCACAAAGGTAAGCTGACTGTTCCTAATTAGGCCATGTTTTTCCATATGTACGAAAATCCTATCCATAAGAATTCTCTCTAGCTTTCCAACCACCGATGTGAGACTCACTGGTCTGTAGTTTCCTGGATTATCCCTGGTTCCCCTGTTGAACAGAGGAACAACATTAGCTAATTGTCGGTCCTCTGGGACCTGGCCTGTAGCTACCGAGGATACCAAGATCTTGTTCAAGGCCCCAGCAATCTCCTCTCTCTCGCCTCTTTCAAAACCTGGGGTAGATGCAGTTAGGCCTGGGACTTGTCCATCTTAATGCTCTTCAAGAGATCCAATACTACTTCTTTCTTAATCTCAAAATGCACTAACAAAACAGCATGCTCCACACAAATCTGACTACCCTCCATATCCTTTTCCTGGGTGAATACCAATGCAAAGTACTCATTTAGGATCTCGCCCACACTCTGCCTCCAAGTATGAGTTACCTCATTATCCTTGAGTGGTCCTACCTCTCTATTCATTCAACTTTTTTTATTATTTGCTCACATCTGTTATCCATCTCTGATTGCCCTGAGATAACCGCATTGCTGCGAACCTGGAGTCACGTATGGCTAGACTAAATAAGGACAGCAGTTTTCCTTCCCTAAACATTAGTGCACCACATAGGTTTTTCCAACAATCAACAATAATTTCATGGTCATCATTAGACTCTTAAAGACTCTCAACTCTAGATTAAGTGAATTCAAATTACACATTCTGCCATTGCAGGACTTGAACCCAAGTCCTCTGAACATTGGTTGGGTTTCTGGATTAATAGTCCAGTGATAGTACCACTAGGGCATCACCTCTCTGAAGTGCTCCTTTTTAGTATACAAGCAGAACTCTGTGGATGTTGGAAATTTGATGTAGAAGAACTGAAAGCACTCCAGTCTGGCAACCTGAAGAGAGAAACAGAAGAGAAGAAGAGAAAAACACAGTGAATTTTTTAATGTTTTAGTCCTGACGAAGGGTCCTGACCCGAAATGTTGATTTTTCTGCTCCTCTGATGCTCCCTGATCTCCTGTGTTCCTCCATCTCTACATTGCATCGACTCTGACTCCCAGCATCTGCAGTTTTTGCTGTCTCCTAATGTTTTAGTTTGCTGTTCTTTCATCAAAACTTGGTACAGGGTATTTTAATGATGTAACTTTTGTGTAATTAGTGACTTTTTTGCCTCTTCATGATTTCTACAACTTGGATCAAGTAGCTTTGCAGCCTCCAGCATTCCATGCCTTCTCTCCAGGCCTCCATAAGTCCTAGGACTGCTACAGGCTGTTCTTGACAGTGGGACCCCCTGCAATTATGGTTAGGCTATAGCCAGTTTACTGAGGCTGGAGCTTGTTCTGAATTTAGGGCAGGCTCACTCTCTGAGTCATAGAACATAGGACACTACGGTGCAGTACAGGCCCTTCGGCCCTCGATGTTGCACTGACCTGTGAAACCAAACTGAAGCCCACCTAACCTACCCTATTCCATTATTATCCATGATGATACTATTTGCAATGGATTGTGAGTGTAGGCATTGTGTTCTGTCCCAATTCTAGGTCATGACACAGTAGATTAGTTGATTGCTGCTCAACGGTTGATCATATTTACCTGTTTAGCTAGTCTTTCATGCATTCATATTTACTTTACCTTTAGAAAGACAGTTTTGGTAACTGCTTCCACTGCATATAGCAGACAAATTCTTGAACTGCCAATACACCCACTAAACAGTGACCACGGCGTTACAAAGGAAAAGCTGCTAAGACTTGAGCTTAATTCAGAGTAAAAGAAAACTGACTTTTTATACTAGTGAAAGAGTTAACAATATTGGCCTTAACGGAGTTGATGTCCAAGACAGATACAAGAATTTCTATTCCAAATATCTGTTGACTTTCTGTGTATTAGCAGAACATTTAACTGTCTCTTCACAATTATGCAATTCAGAATACTGTTTCCCTCCACTATAAACTTGTTTATTTAAATCCATTTAAATACTTGATAAGCAAATATTTCTGTTAAGTGTTTAGAAGTTAAACATTGGGAACCTTGATGATATCTGCATCCTGTGCAGTCACTGTTGTTTAACAGGGTAATTTTTGCCATTTATTCTTTCTGCAGAAATTGCATTTTTGTGTTGCTTGTATCCCACATTCCACGGTGTTAGCTTTCTGTGTAATGCATTGAATTTACTCTAGAGGTAATCACAAAATATAAGTCTCATAGTATAATAAAAGTGCTGTGAGAACTTACTGCAACTTTTCTTGACAAAATCCTTAACTGTGTTAAAGATTGTGGAAGTGAGATTACTCATGTCACAGTTTGTGAATGGGTGAGTGGACACTGAATACGAGGAAAACCAGAAAGGAGCCTCTCATACCTCTTAGAAGTAATTTATGGAACAGCGTTGGCAAATGTTTCCTTTTTTAGAGCTGGTTAATAATGCAGGTTTTGGGTTAATATTTTCAAGTGCAATCTTAATAAAGTTGATCTTTATTACAGTTTAGAAATAACAATAATATTGTAAACATACCATGGTTCGACCATTAATATCTTACCCTTGATTATCCTGGTAGCTGCCTTAGCTGCTCCTGGTGTGTCCCTGACCCTCCAAGTATTCTACTGGAGGACCCATAATTCTTAGTTTCTTGGCTATTTTTTCCACCACCCTGTTCAAACTCACCTTTTTTGTGAAACCATCTGCATTCTTCCTTGGACTCTTTTTCACTCAATTCCAGATCACTCAGTGCTTCTTCCAACTTCCCATGCAAGCTGACCTTAATTGTTCCTTTTTTTTAGTCATCCATTCCTCAAAATTATCAGTTTATCAAGTCATTAGTGCTCTTCACCTGCTATTCCATGTGCAATATCCTTTCCTGACATGTTGCTTCCAAGCTATATTCATACCCTTTTCGATTCAAATCTCTTTACTCTTCTCACCACACATGAATTATATGCTCTTTGAGTGTCTAGAGTGCAGTATCCATTCTAGATTCCTCCATGGTAACGTTCTCAAAAGCATCTGTATTGTCCAGGTGCAAAACTGATTCCACTATTTTCCATCTGGATGTAACTTGTGTATCTTTAGTAATGGTTTCTTTTTCAACCCATCAGACTGTAGCCTCTGGAATTTCCCAAAACATCTATCTGACTCTCTTTTTGCTATATCATTCAGAAGCATAGAGCCAGGTTCAGTATTTTATACTGGTGGCATGCAGCTCTGCTTCAGGGAGGCAATGGCCTTGTGGTATCATCACTAGACAATTATTTCAGAGACCTGCAATTAAGAATCTTAATGATGATCATGAAACTGTTGTCAGTTGTTGGAAAAACACATCTGGTTGATTAAAGTCCTTTAGGGAAAGAAACTATCTTCCTTATCTGATCTGGCCTACATGTGACTCCAGACCCACAGAACATGTGGGTCTTTCAGCTGCCCTTTGTGCAATTACAGATGGGTAATAAATGCATCCCCCTGAATGGATTTTAAAAATCAACAGCACTTGAAGAGGGGTCTAAGCCCAAATGTCAGCTTTTGTGCTCCTATGATGTTGCTTTGCCTGCTGTGTTCATCCAGCTTTACACCTTATTTCAGGTTCTGCAGCATCTGCAGTTCCTACTATCTCTGAAGCACTTTTGACTATCTGTGTCTTGTCAGACTATTTGTCAGACATCAAGTTTTGGTTATGTCTTAACTTTGGGAAATAGGGCTATTGCCTTCATCACTGACTACAATCTTCTGTATTGTCATTGATTACCTCTCCTCCAAATCATGATCTCACAGCATAACAGGGTGTTGTAAGCTCGCTGTGCTGTTTAATACAGTGATAAGTTTCAGGTCTCATCTTGCCTCCTATGTTAGACCTTAACATCTGACTAATTTTTTTTAACCTTTTCTCTTTGGTCAGTGGTCATTGACGTGTTGCCCATCTTAGTTGCCCTTGATTTTAGTGGCTTATTAAACAGTTTTCTGATACATTTTACTGAGTTAAGTGCATACATTACTGTGGTTCTGAAGTCATATGTAGGCTTCATGAGATAAGGACAACAGACTTCCTTTCACACCTGTCTATTTCCACAATAACCTGTCCCAAATATGTCTGAAACATTCTCTCATTCTCTTTTTTAGCTTTTCACCCTACTATTTGATAAATAATCTGGATCCTACTTTCCATAATTTGTTCCCAACTTGCTTTTCCTCTTCAGATCTCCCTTCCTGTTTCATTTTACACAGCCAGGTCAATATTTTTACCTCCAGACTGTTCTAAAACCTGGCAAACTTAAGCATGAGCCTACCTCCTACCATGTAGTCATACCTCAAAAAATCCCCACAAGGGTCGTTGTTGGGTCCATTGCTGTTTGTCATTTTTATAAATGACCTGGATGAGGGCGTAGAAGGATGAGTTAGTAAATTTGCAGATGGCACTAAGGTCGCTGGAGTTGTGGATAGTGACGAAGGATGCTGTAGGTTGCAGAGAGACATAGCCCAGCTCTGCAGCTTATCTGAGAGGTGGCAAACGGAGTTTAATGCAGACAAGTGTGAGGTGATGCAATTTGGTAGGAGTAACTGGAAGACAAAGTACTGGGCTAATGGTAAGATTCTTAGTAGTGTAGATGAGCAGAGAGATCTCGGTGTCCATGTACACAGATCCTTGAAAGTTGCTACCCATGTTGACAGGGCTCTTAAGAAGGCATACAGTGTTTTAGCTTTTATTAATAGAGGGATCGAGTTCCGGAACCAAGAGATTATGCTACAGCTGTACAAAACTCTGGTGCGGCCGCACTTGGAGTATTATGTACAGTTCTGGTCACTGCATTCATAAGAAGGATGTGGAAGCTTTGGAAAGGGTGCAGAGGAGATTTACTAGGATGTTGCCTGGTATGGAGGGAAGGTCTCACGAGGAAAGGCTGAGGGACTTGAGGCTTTCGTTAGAGAGAAGAAGGTTGAGAGGTGACTTATTTGAAACATATAAAATAATCAGAGGGTTAGATAGGGTGGATAGGGAGAGCCTTTTTCCTGGGATGGTGACGGCGACCACGAGGGGGCATAGCTTTAAATTGAGGGGTGTAAGATATAGGACAGATGTCAGACGTAGTTTCTTTACTCAGAGTAGTAAAGGGAATGGAATGCTTTGCCTGCAACAGTAGTAGATTCGCCAACTTTAGGTACATTTAAGTCATCATTGGACAAGCATATGGACGTACATGGAATAGTGTAGGTTAGATGGGCTTGAGATCGGTATGAAAGGTCGGCACAACATCGAGGGCCGAAGGGTCTGTACTGTGCTGTAATGTTATATGTGGTTACTTAAAAATGCAATTTCACTTCTTTAGTTGAAGTAAATAGGTAGCCTATATGATGATAATACAAGTTCAATGGCTGAAGACCACTTTTAGTCTAGACTGTGAACAATCCAAGGGAAATCTTATGATAACCTAAGGTTGAAATTACAGCCATGTTTAATTAATTTGTGTAAAATTCCAGAATGAGATTCTTAACTAATCACTGGGTACAATTGCATTTGAGGCTTTGAATTATTGTTCAAAGCATTCCAGATTCAAATTGAACTCTAATTTGTTAAAGATGAGTTTGAACTTTTTTTTCGCTACACAAAGGATAATAGGAATGAGTAACTTAACCACTAAAACATTTTAGAAATTATAAATGTATGTGTAACTTAATACCAATTGTCATCTTGTAAAATCATTACGCTGTACCTTAGAACATCTATAATTGCGAGCAGCGTGGTATTGTAAAAACAGGATGAATTGAAAAAAGGAAATCAGAAAATACTGGGAATACGCAGCAGTTCAGGCAGCACCTGTCAAGAGAGAAACAAATAACTTTACAGAGTCAATACAGTGTGGAGCTGGAGGAACAAAGCAAGCATCAGAGGAGTAGGAAAGTTTTGGGTTTACCCACTTCATCAGGACTAGGCAGGGGGAAGAGAGCTCAAATAAATGGGGGCGTGTGGCTGGGCGAAGGTAGGTGGGAAGGTGATGGGTGGATGCACGTAGAGGGTTGTGGAGATTGGTCAGTGGGAAGGGTGTGGCGGATAGGTGGGAGAGAAGATGGACAGGTTGTGTCAGGTCAAGGAGGTGGGAATGAGAGGGCGGGTTGGATGTCGGTGAGGCCGGAGTGGGGAGATTTTGAAAATATGTTGAGGCCTTCAGGCTTTCATCAGAATTCGAAAATGGAATACATTCTTTGATTCATTATTTTTAGTTTCATTTTAATATGCATTATACTCTTAGTATAATTTCTGTACTTGTCTAAAAATTGTAAGATGGTGGATAGAAGGATGTGTTCTGATTTTTTTTGGTTCATAGAAAATATCACTGAAGGGCGAATGAATGCACATAAGTAGTCATTTTGAACTTTCAAATGACCCATCCTTCTGTATCTGCATCCAGGCTGGAAGTGATGCTTATCAGTATTAATTCAGTGAATTCGCTAACCTGAAATGACACATCTCTAGCTTAACGGAAACAAAATGAAAGGAACGTAATTACTTCTAAAGTCTTTCTAAAATGTACTGTGGACTAAATTAGGCATTTTTAATTTGTTTAAGGACTATGTTTGTTGTCCATGTGACTGATACACCAATTGACCAGAGAATGTGTAACATTTTTGATGTTTATGGAGTGTCTACACTGATTTATTTCCTTCAGTATATCATTAAGAATTACAGATCTGTTTGGTTTTGGCTGGCAGATCCTCTTGCTTCACTTAGCTTAGTGAAAACTTAAGTTGCCTTTCAGCCAGATGAATTGCATAATACTTCACTCTGCTAATAAGTTATGGTTTTGAAAACAATCTATAGTATACAAAATGTCAAAGTAATGCTCTTTAATATGGTTTGGATAATGATGTGAGTGCCTTATCAGTTCCCAAAAAAATTAAACTAAATCCTTTAAAGAGGGACATCTGCACTGACACCATTGTTTTGTTTGTACTCTCTTCTTACTTTTGCTAAAGGTGAATTGCTCGTTCAATAAACCTTATTTTTACCTGTTATCACAGCAGAGAACTCTGGCTGGCAACTTGACCTGGTCATAGCAGAGTCAAATTGACAGCTTTCATAAAGAAAACTTCACAAGGATTTTACACTGTAACCCTTCTATCTCTGACAAAGATCAGGACTGCAGCATCAGAAGCTTAAATCTCCATTCTACTTCTACGGTACTCGTGTTGGTGCCCCAATATATTGTATTGCTGTTGGGCTAATTTTTTAAAATGTTTATTTTTAAACATGTCAGTAAATGTCATTCATCACTTAATACAGTCGTAAAGACCATCCTTCCCAATTTGTCCATGCTGACCAAGTTTCTCAAACGAAATAAGTCCCACCTGTCTGTGTTTGGCCCATATTCCTCCTCCGTTTCCTATGTACCTGTCCAGATGTCTTTTAAATGTTGTACTTGTATCTACCGATTCCTCTGGCAATTCATTCACGTAACATATGAACCACCCTCTGTGTGAAAGAGTTGCCTCCAGGTCCCTTTTAAATCTTTCTCCTCTCACCTTAAAAATATGCCTCTTGATTTTGAAACCCTCCTCCATTTGCTAGTCTCCTTATCCATGCTCCTCATGGTTTTATAAACCTTTGTAATGTCACCCTTCAACCTCCTATACTTCAGTGAAAGGTTCCAGTTTGTCCAGCCTCTCCTTATAACTCAAACCCTCCAGTCCTGGTAGCATCCTTGTAAATCTTTTTCTGCATCCTCTCCAATTTAGTAATATCCTCCCCATAACAGGACAACCAGAAAAATGTGCAGTACCCCAAAAGTGGCCTCACCAACGACCTGTACACAGTCATCGTGACATCCCAACTTTTATACTCAACGATCTGAGCAGTGAAGGCTAACTGCCTTCTTAATCACCCTATCCACCTGTGATACAATTTTCAAAGAGCTATGTGCCTGAACCCCAGATCTCTCTGCTTGACAACACTACACTGGGCCTGACGATTAACCGTATAAGTCCTACGCTTGTTGATTTTACCGAAGTGTAATACCTCGCATTTATCCAAATTAAACTCCATAAGCTGCTCCTCAGCCTGTTGGCCCACCTGATCAAGATTCCTTTATAATCTTGGATAAACCTTCGCTGTTGACTGTGTCACCAAGTTTTTAAAGTAATCTTTGTGACGTAAGGTGTAGAAACAAAACAATGTTAAACTTGATGTATTAAGTATTGAAACTGTACTGTATTGTTTAACATGAGAAATGAAGCACATAAACACTTGTTAGGAATTGGCGAGAAGCAAATTGGTGCCTAGTATGGATTGTCATTTTGATGCAACATGTCACAATATGCAATCTGAAGAGAAAGTTTATATGAGCTGTTGATAGTTGCCAGTGGTTCCAATAAGATTTCTGACCATCTTGAACTGTTAGTAACCACTTCACTGAATTGTGCAATGGCAAAACACAGTTTAACTGCTCCTTGTTTTCCTGTTACTGATGAGCTTGTGCTATTGGCGCAGGCACCACTGAGACAAAGGTGCAAAAAGGAGTACAACCTGCATAAATGGTAGGTAGTGCTGATAAATCATAGAAACTTATAGTTGTTTTAGCTGATGTTAATTTGTCATGGCTCAGTAGATGTGCTAGATATTAAATTAGAGGGTGATTTTGGTACATGCCCAAAGAATAAGAATTTGTTGCTACTTTTGAGTATGCTGAAGAGATTTTTTTTTAAATTCATTGAAACGTGTTGTCATTCTGAGCATCTGTTTTCAGGTCAGCGAGTATTAATTATCCACGAAATAATAAGATTCACTGGTTTGAAATGTTAAGTCTGCTTTCTTCTCAAAGATGCTGCTAGGCCTGCTGAGTTTCACCAGCGATTTCTGATGTAATTATGCACAAGATGATTTGTTGATTAAGTTATTAAGGTACATTTTGGTGCACAATACCCAATTAAACCCTATCATCATATTTTATAAAACAGACAACAGTTTGCATTAAGTAGCCTGTCCGAGTCAGTAGATTGTACTGGGACCTGAGCATATAAACCAGGATGACACTACAATGCATATTGAGGGAGAATTTTGTTATCATTATTCTTTGGCTGAAACTTTGTGTCCAAATGAATAAAAAAAAGGTGATGGAAGATAAGCACCTGAGCAGCATGGATGTCTCCTAATCATTTATGTATCTCTCAATGAAACAAAGAGCAGAGTGCCAATTTATTCATCTCATTTGCACTTTCCAGGATTTGGCTGTGTGCAAAATGATTGTTTTGACACGAAGACAAAATTGTTTCACAGTCCAACCAAGTTCTGTGTCACATTGTATTTGAAGGGCACTTTATGATTACGTTTAGAGTCAGACTTTACAGCCTGGAAGAGGCCAGTCTATGCCATTCATCAAGAACCTGTCCACTCTAGTTCATTTTCCAGCCCTTGGCCCACAGCCTTGCATGCTATGGCTCTCAAGTATTTATCTAAATAATTCTTAAATGTTAAGATAGTTTGCACCCTTGCTATCCTTCAAGGCATTGAGTTCCAGATTCTTGTCACCCTCTGAGTGAAAGAAGCCCTACTAAATCTCCAGCAACCTTAATCTAAAATCTATGCCTCACCACTGGTCATTGATCCCTCTACTAATTGTGAAAAGTTTCTTCTGATCCATCCTATCTATGCCCCTCCATTTTATACACTTAAGGTTCCCCATCAGCTTTCTCTGCTCTGAGGAAAATAGCCGAGCTTGTTTAACCTGTCTTCATAGCTGAATCAGACCAGGCAACATTCTTGTGTATCTATTTTGCCCCTTCTGTAGTGAAATGTTCTCTGTAATGTGCCAACTCTGCTCATGTAGTCAGTGCCTTGACTGAATTTCTATTCTATTTTTTTTTCTTCTTTTGATCCTTCCTAGTCAATTTCTGCAGTTTCTAGACAAAGCCAACATATTCAACCAGAAAATTGAAAAGTTGTTTTTCTTTTCACAGACCGACGTTTTGGTAGTCAGTTGTGATCTCATTACTGATGCAGCTCTACATGAGGTGATAGACCTGTTCCGTGCACACGATGCCACAATGTCGATGCTGATGCGTAAGGCGCATAAGTTTACTGAACCTGTGCCAGGCCAGAAAGGGAAAAATAAAGAAGGTAAAGTTTTCTCAGGATGAAAAAAAATGAGCAATTGATTTTTGAAAATATCAGCAGGTAGCCTAACCTAAGTGCACAGACCTGTTGTGGAAGTCTCTTCTATGGTGTATCAAAAATGTTATAAGAATAGTCTGTGTACTCAAAGATAATTATCTAATTCTTTCCTTGCCACCAGGTGTAAAACTGTTTGAGAAGATTTGTTCATTCCATGTTCTTTGTGCCTTCATTTTGATCACTGAAATAGAAATTCTCATTACTTTTTCTCAGGCTTGAAATATTAATTCTGTTTCTCTCTCGACAGAAAAATAATGCTAAGTTTCTCCCACACTTTGCTTTTATTTCAGACTTCTAGCATCCGCAGTGTTTTGCTTTTAGTTGAACTTAATAAAGTACTTTTGGAATAATGTCATTGATATTGCTGAAACTTTATCCTACAGGTATCAGAATAAATATGAATGCCATATTTCAAGTGATGGCAACAGTTTATGTTACAGGAGAAATAATGAGTTGATTGGTTGGCAAATGGACTGTGACTGAGGCATTTCAAAAAAAGCATATGGCTCTAACGCATTCCTTTTGTTTGCTCAAAATGAAACCTCCTGCATAGAATGAACCAAGCTGCGCTCGATATCTTAAGTTGCTGTTAGTGCAGTTATTAGCGATTCACTGATTGAACAGTCATGGAATTACATCCAGGAATTTTGTTTTGGATTTCGCAAGTGTGGGTTGGTTGAGTGCTCTGCTTATTTCCAATAGGCACAGGAACATAACTGACTTGATAGGTTGTTTATTTCAATGATTGGCCAATTTTCCTGTCTTCGCACCACCACTGAAATACATAGAGCATCTTTTTGAACTGGCAGCAGCCACTTGTACTACCACTGTATGTTATTAGTATAAAATGACTGACGTAATGTGCTGTTCAAATTCAAAGTCATTAATGTAATGTAGCTGATTGCAGCTGTAAATTTTTGCCCAGTAAGGCCCAACAAACTGCAATGCGCCATCTGTATATACACAACATGGATTGCATCAGTTCAAAAAGGTGGTACATCATTATCAACTGAGAGCAATGAGAGATGGACAATAAATAACAGTAGTCTGAGTGAATTTTTTAAAAATTAATTCACCCACCACTTCTCGGGCTGCTAGGCTCTTTGGCACCTGGCCTGATGATGCCAGTGCCGTGAAGTTCTCCTTCTTTCAAATACTTCTTGGATTTGCCTGCACTGTCTCAGAACCATCCTTCACATTTATCCTTCACATTTATCCTTCACATTTATCCTTCACATTTATCCTTCACATTTCCAAGAATTATGTGCTGCTTCAATTTTGACCTCTCGCACATCCCAGTTTCCATCTCTGCAGTTGGCAATCATACCTTCAGCTCCCATTCCTAAACACTAGAATTTTATCAGTAACTGTACCTCTGTACCTTTCTATCCCTGAGCCTCTCTAAAATCTACCTCTTTGGCTAAGCTTTTGCTCACCTAGCCTAGTATCTCTTGATGTGGATTTGTATCAATTGTTGCTAGATAATGGCCATAATAAGTACCTTGAGACCTTGCTAAGGAAGTATATTATTACTCATCTAAGTTGTTGATGAAACGCCAAAATAATTTCTAACATTACATTCTGTGCCTATAATAATGCTTTTTTTCTTGTGCCCTCCTTCAATACCAGTCACATTGTGTGATGCGTCTGGGGGATCTGTGAGCCCATTCCCTTTACACAAATTTGTTGCAATAATTTTTATTCCAATTTGTTAATTTATTTAAGGCACAGTTAGGGCTTGCTGGTTTTAGTTATATATTTATCTAAGTATTTACTATTTTGCCTTTAAAGTTGGTCCGATATCACTTTCTGAATCCAATCAATTTGATTACATTATTTGTTTTGTGAAAGCATAGCCATTTAAAGTAATAAAGTAGGCTGTCTCAGAACCATCTTTCAGATTTCCATGAATTATGTGCTCCTTCAATATTGGCCTCGTGCACATCCCAGTTTCCATCTCTGCAGTTGGCAATCATACCTTCAGCTCCCATTCCTAAACTTATCCAATTCTGTTGTACAGATTGGGTATCCACTACAATCCAATTTATTTTGGTACATCCAAAACCAAAAAGACCTAAAAACCGAAAGTCTACTTGGTAGTGGACCCAAACAGATCTGTCGATACTGTGTAGGTCCATTCGGGTGAAGCAAAGCTTTTTTCCAAAGGGCCTGAACAGACCCAAAATGTAGTGAGTGCAAAAAATGGGCATATCTTTTATCTCAAAACCTTTTGATCCCAAAGATTTCAAATGAGGGATTCCCAATCTGTTGTCCTAAATTAGACTATTCTGTTGCAGTTCCGTCTGGAAGCAGATCCTCTCAAGGTTACTTCCATATGTGTTGCATTTTTAAGATGTTTACATTTATTGCTACTCTTAATCCCTCCCTCGTTGCAGTCTGAACTGCCTAGTTGAGGATCAGATTACTTTGTACAATTCCTATCCAGAGACGTCATTTGGGAGTACTGCCCAGCATTCACACTCATGATGTCATTGCATGATGTTTGGATATAAGATACCAGTAGTACATACCAATGTTTGTGTACGCATCTTACTTTACATTACTTGAATGTATTAATTTGGATGACTTCCGTTACTATTCTTGGCATCAGGTAAATCATGGGCAGGAAATGACTGCATGATCCATCAAGCCTGTCTTTCTGTCAGTCATGATGCAATGTGGTCTTGTGAAAGGCATAAGTAAACTTAAAACATCTCAGGACAATGCAAGAAGAAAAAAGAATCTGAAATACTCACTTCTGACCATGCTTTTATATTACCTTGAATTATTTACAGAGTATATGTATGAAATTTCTGCCATAGATTTACAACCGTCTGCAAAATGAATTCTCCTAACAACACTGCCTTTGCAAAATTTGCGCATGACCTCTGAGCTTTCCTAATCTATCACTGATCACCCAATGTACTCTTTTTAACTACAAGTTCTGTGAGATCTCCATGAAATTTAGGCATTTCTACTGTTAATATAACTACCATTTTCAAGCCTATATGAGTAACAAAGATTGTTCAAATTAGAAATCATTCTTGTGGCCATCCTGTGAATCATTTCTGAAGCCTCTACATCACCCAGAAGTATTGAATGACGTAGCTGAAATGACAAGATTTGTTTTTTCTTTGGTTGATGTGCACAGCTGAACAAAGGGACTTTGTTGGAGTTGATGAAACGTGCAAACGTCTACTTTTCATGGCTAACGAAGCTGACTTGGATGACGAGCTTGTCATTAAGAAGTCCTTGATGCAGAAGTAAGTAATTGCAGCACTTTTTCTATCTGCTTCTTTATTTTTTTAAACCAAGTACTAATAAGTTCAAATAGATGTGGACAAATAGCATGTGACGTGCCTGCATTTACTCTAGACAAGAAAAATTTGATCTCTTCCTGTTGGGAAAATTGAATTCTACATAAATCACTTAATGGTTTGATCATCTCCCATCAAACAGGATAGTTCCTTGGCTACTGAAAGGGAAAATTAGATGAGAACTAAATTGATAGTTTTCTCTTGGTGATGTTCAGGTCCTGTCCTTTCCCTTTAAGAGATCTGAATTTGACAGTTGGGCCACCACCAGTAGCAACAAGAACATGCGTGAAGAGATAAGTGAAAGTTTCAGATCTTATAACAATCGTATATGAGCTTTTAAAAATATGTGACATGGTATTGGGATACCATGTGAGTGTTCGAGAATGTGCAGACACCAGTTCAAATTAAACTGGTGCAAAGGATGGGAGATCTTGCACTGAAGAGCAGGCTTCAGTTGTGTGCTTCTGCTTGACAAGCAGCATGGAATGAAATGGTTAATGTGCCAGTAAGGTGAGGGAGTACATTTAAAATCAATGAGAATTTGACACTTACTCCTTAAAGAAACTGCTCTTAAAACAATCAGGATTGAGTGAAACATCAATACATGCCAAATGAGCAAAATTAAAGTAAAAGAAGGAAAAAAAACTTGGATTTGGATGGTTAATGTATGAAAAATAAGAACACTTAGTAAGAAGTATCTTAAAGATGGATGGTGGGAAGTTAGCATTGTAACTGCACCTGCTGGACTGTGAGATTATCTGGAGTCATAGAGCATACAACGCGGACACAGGCCCTCCGACCCGACTCGCCCATGTTGATCAGATTTCCTAAACTTGAACTAGTCCTATTTGCCTGCATTTAGCCCATATCCTTCTGAATCATACCTATCCATATCTGTAACCAAAAGTCTTTTAAATGTTGTAATATCACCCACCTCTACCATTTCCTCTGGCAGCTCATTCCATATATGCATCACTCTCTGTATGAAAGCTCTCTGTGTGCCCCTCAGGTTCTTTTTTAAATCTTTACCCTCTCACCTTAAACCGGTGCCCTCTCATTTTTGAACTCCCCTGCCCTAGAGAAAAGACAGTGGTTATTCACTTTATTTATGTTACTCATGATTTTATAAACCTCTAAGTTCACCCCTCGGCCTTTACTCTTAAAGGTCTGAAGGTCCCTGGATCTGAAATATTTGATTTCTGTCCACAGAAGCTGCAAAACCTGCTGAGTTTCTGCAGCTATTTCTGGTTTGGCTTAGATTTATTAACAGTCAGCCTTTTGATTCTCTCAGATTTAATATTCATTTGGCCAGTTTATTATCATGGAAGCTATATCAAAACAAATCTAGTTCTTATAACTAGACTATTGGTCCTATACTTCAGTGACATTGCTTCGTTACTACTGTTCTGTGGCAGACTGGATGCATTGTGAAGGGAGAATAGCATTTACAAATGAGTACTGTGGGTCCAGCAGTGCCAGCCTGAATACAGCTTTGTTCCCCTAAATCCATGCATGACCATCCATATTTTTACAAGCTTTTCATAAACCAGCTCATTCACAGGTTGTAAAGAAAAGAAAAAAAGAATCTTTGAAAGATCCATGCTTGTTTTTCCAGATGGGATCACATTGACTGTACATTATTTTTTTAAAGGCAACATACAGAGGAACCACATCCTACTAAGCTAGAATTGTTTATGTTTTAATGTATACAAATAGCCGCAGGTGTAAAAAAACTGACAGTTTACCCTGTTTACTGGATGATTGCTTTGAGTGCATGATGATTTTGGCTTTAGAGCAATAATTCTAACACTTCACTGCTCAAGGTACCATTCAAGAATGTTGAACAGTTTATCTTTCAGTGCTGGTGTCAAAAGGTGCAAGTGTGTAATTCATATGCTGTCAGTAAGACACCGGGTACCAGATCGGAGGGTACTTAAGTGCTCACCATTTTTTTTTGTGGGACTGAACATCTGGACTAAAGATTTTACAGAATCTCAGAATTGTTCCAGTGCAGAATGAGGCCTTTCAGCCCATCATGTCTGCACCAGCTTCCTGAGCATTTCAACTTTGATCATAGAACACTACAGCACAGAACAGGTCCGTTGTGCCGACCTTTCATACCGATGTGAAGCCCATCTAACCTACACTATTCCATGTACGTCCATATGCTTGTCCAATGATGACTTAAATGTACCTAAAGTTGGCGAATCTACTACCGTTGCAGGCAAAGCGTTCCATTCCCTTTACTACTGTCTGAGTAAAGAAACTACCTCTGACGTCTGTCCTATATCTTTCACCCCTCAATTTAAAGCAATGCCCCCTCGTGCTCGCCGTCACCATCCTAGGAAAAAGGCTCTCCCTATCCACCCTATCTAACCCTCTGATTATTTTATATGTCTCAAGTGCCAAGCCCCAACATTATTTCTCTTTAAATGAATATTTACTACCCTCTTGACAGCCTGAATTGAAATTGCCTCCACGGCAATTCCAGGTAACGTTTTCCAAAGCCATGACTGCTGATTGTGTGAAACGTTTTTCTCTCTTTGCACTTCCTTCTTTTGCAAAACATTTCAAAACTGTGCTGTCTGGTTCTCAATTATTTTATGAGCAGCAACAGTTTGTCCCTCTTAACCCTATACGGACTGCTTATGCTTTTGAAAACCTTGATCAGATCTCTCAGCCTTTTCCTCTCTGTGTGCAACAGTCCCAACTTCTCCAGTCTATCTTCATAACTGCAGTTTATTATTTCTTGAACTATTCTTCCAAACCTCTGCTGTACTCTTGCCAATGCTACACATCATTTCTAAAGTGTGGCAGCCAGAATGGCACACAGTGGTAGAGCTGAGGTCTAAATCGTGTCCTAAGCAAGCTCAGCATGATATCCCTGCTCTTATACTCTGTCCTTGTTGTTAAAACTTTGAATATTGTGTTTGCTTTAGTTAGTTCCTTCATTCGTCCTGCTACCTTTGATGACTAATGCACATATACACATGTCTCACTGTTCCTGTACATCCCTTAGATTAGTACTTTATCTTACACAGTCTCTCCATTTTCTTTGAACCGAAGTTCTCCCCTCATACAATCTGCATTGAACTGCATCTGTTGTCTACCCGTGCGTTCCACCAAGTTTCCAATGCCCTCCTTTCTACACTCCTTCCTCACAATTTATAGTTCTGCCAAGCCTATGCTATCTGTCCACTGAAAATATCCCTTGCAAGATCTAGATTGTTTACATATGTAGGAAAAAGCAAGAATCCCAATGCTAACTCCTGAGGATGTCAACTGCAAACCTTTCTTCTGCCTGAAGAGTACCCATTATCTGTTATTCTGTTTCTTAACCCTCAGCCAATTTTGTACCCACATTGCTTAATGTTCTTTTTATTCCACAAGCTGACACTTTCCTAACAATTCTATCATTGCCGCTTATTGAAACATTTTCTGGAAGTCCCCGTACATCACATTAGCGGTATTGCTCTCATCAGCAATCTGTTACCTGTTCAGAAAACTGCAGTAAATTAGGCAATTTTTCTTTAACAAACCCACTCAGTCTCTCTTTAATTAATGCACATTTGTCCATATTACTGTTAATTTATCCCAAATAATTGTTTCTAGAAGTTTCTCTACTACCAAAGTTAACTCAAATTATAGCCTGCTTCTGATGGGCTAGAGTTATGATTTACTGATTTATTATCATATGTACCAAAGTAAAGTGAAAAGCTTTGTGTACGAGCAGTACAGGCAGATCATTATAAGCAAGGGTGTACAGATCAAAAAACTTAGAGGCATACAAGTTACATTGCATAGGGCATGCGCTAGGTGAGATCAATGTTAGCAGTTCTGAGGAAGGGTCACTGGACCAGAAACGTTAACTCTGTTTTCTCCTCCACAGATGCTGCCAGACCTGCTGAGCTTTTCCAGCAACTTTGTTTTTGTTCAATGTTAGCAAGATCAGCTTTATTTGAGGCTAGAGAGACCATTCATCAGTCTAATAATGGTCGGGAAGAAGCTCTTCATAAACCTGCTGGTGCATGTGTTCAGGCTTCTGCACCTACTGCCTGATAGAAGAGGTTGCTGGGATCATTACTGGTGTGTGATGGGTCTTTGATGGTAGCCTTTCCATGGCAATGAGCCATGTAAATGGAGTCCATGAATGGAAGGCTGGCTTCTATGATGGTCTGTCCACAAGATTCGATGTTTACTGGTTAGGTTTTCAAGGTTGGTCATTTTTATGTACCGTTATTGCTTTGTGGAAATCTGCCCCAAGAAGAAAATAACATTAGTTAAAACTAAGCACTTCAGGAAATAGTGAAATTGAATATAAGATCTAAGTGTATGAATACTTTTTGCAGTTTTAACATGGGTTGTATAAAACGTACACTACGCATTTTGCATTTCTGTTCATGCCATGAAACTTGATGTGTGCTGGGGTTCCCACCTTTTTGGCAGTTCTCTGTTATATCACCCACAGACCCACCACGTTTATACTAATGATTCTGAATTTTCTCACTCTCTGCCACCAGCACTGGCTGGAAAGTTATCAATGTACTATCATCTGTCTGTTGTTAACTAATCTCATCACCTTGGCTGTGTGTTCAAGTCCAGTGTCAGCAAAACAAAAATCAGTTATGACATGAAAACAGAAATTGCTGGAAAAACTCAGCATCTGTGGACGGAAATCAGAGTTAACTTTTCAGGTCCAGTGACTCCTCTTCAGAACTGATTTCTGAGTTCTTCATCAGCTCTGAAGAAGTGTCAATGGACCCAAAACGTTAACTCTGATTTCTCTCCACAGATGTTGCCAGGCCTGCTGAGTTTTTCCAGAAATTCTGTTTCTTTTCTGATTTCCAGCGTCCATAGTTATTACGGTTTTTAAAAAAATCCGTTGTGTCACTCATTGAAATCTGTAATTGTGTTGATAGGATTAAATGACCCTCGAACTTAGCAACGGCTTGACTTGCTCACTTGCAAAAGCTGTATTTTTTTACTACTTCTGGATTGTACCTGCTTGACTTTATCTTTCCCAGTTAACTACTGTGATCTAAGTTAATGCCTTCAATATGTTAGAGGTTGAATTCTTGAATATCTTTCTCGTGTTTCCACTACCGTATACTTTTTTGCTTTTGCTCATGTTCTGTGTCCAAGTGCAGGTTCTTGGTGATTATTTGCTAAACCATGGCAGATTGCCATGATTTGTTTTACTGTGGTTAGTGTGTGGAGGCAGGTCCCAAGTTCAAACTTTATATCCCAAGTGTGCCAAGCTCCACTACTTTAATTTTAACCTTTTTATTTTCTCACCCACTGTGGTGTTGCCTTTCGTGCTTAAGTAAACTTCCTCACAGCAAAAGAATGAGGCTATGTTAAATAATTTCAGGTTACCTTTTTTTTCCCCAACCACACACATTTAAGAGCATGGTTTTAGAATTAGATTTTAAACTGACTCCAGAATTCAGTCATTGAGATTTGCTTTAGGGGGACTATCTCACATCATTTGGGATAAAGAGAATGTACTCATGATGTGACAAGTGGAGTTCCCTGGGGATTTGTACTGGGACATCAGCTTTTCATCATATTGTACTTGTTTTGGACAAAAAAGAACAGAAAAGTTTTGGTCTAAATTGGGGAGAGTTGTGTGGATAGGACCAAAAAGTGAATTGGCGAGTAGAAATGGCAAATTGAATTCAGTGTAGAGAAAGCATGAGGTCAGCACTCTAGATCTAAGCAAGATAGACTATTTTGGTTTCCGTGTCGATGTGCACTGGCTCGGTATGCTGGTACAAATGCAGGGACCTTTTGTGCCACAGGGTTAGTGTCTCACCATCTGAATCAGAAGGTTCAGGCTCAAGTCCCACGTGCACCTGAAGTGTTTCACCAGCACATCTGAGAAGGCTGATTTTAAAAGATCTACACATACAAATGGAATTATGGTCTTTATGTCAAACACGTAGGAAGTGAAAAGTCACAAGTGATGCTTCAGCTGCACTGAGCCATAGAATCGTACAGTACAGAAGAGGTCCCTTGGCCCACTGAGACTGTACAGCCAAGAAACATGACTAGTTACACTAGTCCCACTTTCCTGCAGTAGGCCGATACCCTTCAACTGCTATTCCAAGTACTTTTTTAAAGGTTGTGAGGTTTTCTGCTTTAATTACTGTCCTAGGCAGTGCAATCCAGACCCCCTCCTCCCTCTGGGTAGAAAATTCATTCCTCAAATCTTCTCTAAATCTGCCTTACATTTTAAAATTGTGCTCCCTTGTTAATGACCCTTTGACTAAGAGGAACAGCTGCTTTCTATTCATCCTGCCCATGTCCCACATAACCCTATACGATTAGACATAGACATAGACGTAGACATAGAACTGTACAGCTCAGTACAGGTTCACTATGTTGTGCTGAACTTTTACCCGAAACGTAAGGTCTGTCTAACCTCCACTGCTACCTTATACTATCATCCATATGCCTGTCTAATAGCCGCTTAAATGCCCTTACTGAGGCCGACTCCACTACCATCTCCAGCAGTGCAATCCACCCCCCCGTACCACTCTCTGTGTAAAGAACCCAGCTCTGACATCTCCCCGATATCTACCTTAACTCACTTTAAAACTATGTTGCCTCGGAAAAGCTACCTCCATCCTGGGAAAAGTCTCTGGCTGTCTATTCTATCTATACCTCAGATCATTTTTGTACACCTCTATCAAGTCACCTCTCATCCTTTGTTGTTCTAAAGAGAAAAGCCCTTGAGTGCTCAGCCTTTCCTTGTAAGACCTTCCCTCTATTCCTGGTAAATCTCCTCTGGACCTTTCCCAAAGCTTCCACATCTTTCCTGTAATGAGGCGACCAGAACTGCACACAATACTCCAGATGAGGCCGAACCAGACTTTTGTATAGCTAGAGTATAACTTCACGGCTCTTGAACTCAATCCCTCTCTTAATGAAAGCTAACACACCATACGCCTTTTTAACAACTCTATCCACCTGGGTAGCAGCTTTCAGGGACCTGTGAACATGAACCCTAAGATCCCTCTGCTCCTCCACACTGCCAAGAATCTTTCCATTAACCCTGTATTCTGCTTTCAAGTTTTTCCTTCCAAAATGAATCACCTCACACTTTTCAGGGTTAAACTCCATCTGCCACTTCTCCGCCCAACTCTGCATTCTATCAATGTCCCTTTGTAACCTAGAACAGCCACTGTCCACAATGTGACCTACCTTCATATCATCTGCGAATTTACTAATCCACCCTTCCACTCCTACATCCAAATCATTTACAAAGATCACAAATAGAAGAGGACCCAGAACAGATCCTTGTGGTACACCACTCGTACTGAGCACCATGTTGAATATTTTCCGTCGACTACCACCATTTGTCTTCTAAGGGTCAGCCAATTCTGAATCCAATCTGCCACATTTCCCCCATCCCATGCCTCCTTACCTTGTACATGAGCCTACCAAGGGGAACCTTATCAAACGCCTTACTTAAATCCATGAATACCACATCCACTGCTCCACCTTCATCCACGTGTTTGGTCACCTCTTCAAAGAATTCATTTAGGTTTGTGAGGCATGATCTACCCCTCACAAATCCATGTTGACTATCACAAATCAAACTGTGCCTTTCCAAGTGATCATAAATCCTGTTTCTCGGAGCCCTTTCCAATAATTTGTCCACCACTGATGTAAGACTAACTGGTCTGTAATTTCCAGGGTTATCCCTGTTTCCTTTTTTTTTTGAACAAGGGCATGACGTTCGCCTCTTTCCAATCTTCCAGCACTATACCTGTGGACAATGAGGATGAAAAGATCTACGAGGCACTCCCTCAACATTCTCTGCTCTAAAGAAAAGTACCTGAGCTTATCCACCCTCTTTTCTTAGCTGATTGCTCCATCCAAGGCAACATCCTGGTGAATCTCCTTTGCATCCCCTGTAGTGCAATCACATTCTTTATAGTGCGGTGACCTAACACTGCACATAATATTCCAGCTATGGCTGACCCAAAGTACTGTACAGCTGTAGCAAGAGTTCCCTGCTGTTAGAATCTGTGCCATGATTGATAAAGCCAAGCATCCCATAGACCACCTTAACTACCCTATTAACCTGCCTGGCCACCTTCATATGTCTGTGGACAAGGTCCTTCTGTTTCTGTGAACTTCCTAGTGTTCATTGAGTATTTGTTCTTTCTTCCAAAATACATTGCCTCACACACTTATGAGGATTAAATTCCAAGTGCTGTTAATCTGCCCATCTGATCAATTCATTTATATTCTCCTGTAACTTAGCACCTTCCTCCTCAGTGTCATCCATCCAGCCAGTCTTTGTATCATCCACAAACTTACTTATCATCCTTCCCTGCACATTCTCATCTCCATCATTTATGAAATTGCAAACAATAAAGGACCAAGCACTGACATCTGTGGAATGTCACTGCACACCATGCTCCAGTTAAGCTAACAGCGATCTGAAACACACACAAACAGAAATTGATGGAGAAACTCAGCAGGTCTGACATCATTTGTGGAAACAAAAGCGAGTTAACTTTGACTTTTCTAGAAGTGAAGAAAGATCTCTCCTGGGAAGGGATCTCTATACGGATCCGTCGACAGTGTCTCAATGCTTAGGTAATGTGTTTCTTTACTTTTATTGCTAAAATAGGATAATTTCAAATTTTCCCACAATATGCATGTGTTTCTTCAATGTGAATTGGCTTTAACGTGATTGAAGAATTTAGACGGCTATTTGTAGAATGCAAACTTTCCTTTCCTGTTTTGGCTATAACACGATTCCAGCCCCATTAGTTTAAACAGTGCGGCTATTGCACGATTTTCTTATAAGGTGAGAATGGAACAATTGTATTCTATCAGACCTGACTGTATTTCCCATTTGGCAAACCTTTGCACACCACCTCAGCACATCTGTGTACCATTGTAGGTCCTTATGCCCTTTCCACAACCTATATTTCTGTCCATTTTCTGTCATTATCTGGAGTACTCTTCGATTTTTGGGTACCGAATCATAGGAAAGATATAAAAGCAAGTTCAGTGGATGTTTGAAATATGAAATCAATACAGAAGGTGCTGTGGATATGCAGCAGGTCAGAGTGCATCCAATTATTGACCCAGTAGTACAATTTTTCTCCATAGGTGCTGGCTGACCTAATGAGTCTTTCTAGTATTCTATGCATCTATCTTAGGAAAGAAGCCAGTACATATCATAGAATTCATAGAATCCATGCAGTGTGGAAACAGGCCATTCAGCCCCACAAGTCAGTGTCATCTTTTTTCCCTTTTTCGTATTCACAGGATGAAGGCATTATTGGCTAGACCAGCATACATTGCCTATCCCTAATTGCCCAGAGCGGGATCATGAGTCAACCATATTGCTGTGGGTCTAGAGTCACACATAGGCCAGACCAGGTAAAGATGGCAGTTTCCTTCCCTAAAGGATATTAGTGAACCAGCAGTTGGCAATGAATTCATGGTCATTAGACTCTTAATTCTAGGTATTTATTGAATTCAGATTCCACCATCTGCCATGGTGGGATTCGAACCCAGATCCCCAGAACATTACCTGGGTCTCTGGATTAACAGTCCAGTGATAATACCACCAGGCCACTCCCTCCCCTTACGCTCCAAAGAGCATCCCGCCCAGACTCGACCCCTACCCAGTTCCTGTAACCCTGCATTTCACATGGCTAGTCCACTGAACCTTCACATCCCATGGACACTATGGACACTTTAGCATGGCCAATCCACCTGCAGGTCTTTGGGCACCATGCAGAGAAGGAGAGATGTTGAAATTGAACCCAAGTCCCTGGTGCTGTGAGGCAGCAGTGCTAATCACTGAGCCACTAAGCCACCCAATCCTTCAGTTTATCCAAAACAATTCTTGAGAATAGTTTGCATGCCCTTGAATTGAAATAATGGAGAAGTAATCCAATTGAGGTATCAGTGGTCACTCACCTTCTCCATCTCTCTGCCCCTTCAGTTGCTCTGCCAGTCATCCCTGACACATTTACTCCTCATCTGGTCTTGAGGCTGTGCTGGCCTTTGTGGCCCATAGGCTGCATGTTGGACAAGCGTACTCCTTCATTCATTTTTAAAATTTAGAACGGAATTGTCAAGAACTTGCTTTTTCAAAAATGCCTGTTTTTACACTTTTTCATTGTATCCTTCATTTAAGACCATCAGACATAGGAGTGGAAGTAAGGCCATTCAGCCCATTGAGTCCACTCTGCCATTTAAATCATGGCTGATGGGTATTTCAACTCCACTTCCCTGCACTCTCCCCGTAGCCCATGAGTCCTTGCAAGATCAAGAATTTATCGATCTCTGCCTTGAAGGCATTTAACGTCCCGGCCTCCACCGCACTCCATGGCAATGAATTCTACAGGCCCACCACTCTCTGGCTGAAGAAATGTCTCCTCATTTCTGTTCTAAATTGACCCCCCTCTAATTCTGAGGCTGAGCCCACGGGTCCTAGTCTCCCTGCCTAATGGAAACAACTTCCCAGTGTCCACCCTTTCTAAGCCATACGTTATCTTCTAAGTTACTATTAGATCTTCCCTCAACCTTCTAAGCTCTAATTAATACAATCCCAGAATCCTTAGCCGTTCATCGTACGCTAAACCTACCATTCCAAGGATCATCTGTGTGAATCTCTGCTGGACATGCTCCAGAGCCAAAGGGAGAGATTGAGTCAGAGCCTCTGCTGGTGCAGAGAATTGAACACACATTGTTGGGATCACTTTACATTGCAAACCAGCCATTTAGCCAACTGCGCTAACTGACCACCTAACAAAATTAAGAATGGCAGTTTCCTTTTCTAAAGGACATTCGTGAACCCGATGGGATTTCTTTTCCCAACAATCAACACTGGATTCATGGTCATCATTAAACCCCAAATTCCAGGTATTTATTGAATTCAAATTCTGTCATGTGTCCTGGTGGGCTTCAAACCCAGATCCCCAGAATATTATCTGGGTCTACTGATTAATAGTCCAGTGATAATGCTGCTGGGCAATCGCCTCTGAGCCGTCCTGTACATAAACCCAAAAACACAGTCTCTGTAAATAAACCCTTAAACGCACAGCCCTCTGTAAATACACACCCAAACAGTGAATCCTGTAAACAAGCCCTCAAACAACGACGCCAATGAATAAACGCTAAAACACAGAGCGAACCATGAATAATCCCTAAAAGACAGAACTACACTGTAAAGTCAAAAACACATAGGGCCCTGTAAATAAACCCTAAAAGTCCAAGCCCACTGTAAATAAACACCAAATCACAGAGCCCTCCTGTGAAAAAATTCTAAAACACAGAGCCACCAGAATATAAACACTAAGAACAGAACCCCTTGTATGGGAAACCATAAACATACACCACCTGTACATAAACCCTGTAACAAAGAACCTCCTCTTTGTAAACCCAAAAACACGGAGCTTCCAGTAAATATGTCCTAAAACACAGGGCACCGTGGAAATAAACCCAAAAAGACAGAGGGTCCTGAAGATAAGTAGTCTAACAATAATTCACTACCGCATTTCTGACTCGTGGACAGTGCTGCAATATCTCAGTACGGACCATCTGACAATGGGGGTTAGTATTTTGGTGAGGCTAGGGTTAGGACTGAGGCGAGGGTGAGGATAGGGTTAGGGTTAAGGCTCGAGTTGAGCCTAGAGTTTTCATTAGATTTGGGGTTAGGGTGAGGCCTAAGGCTTGGGTTAGGTTTGGGCTAGGGGTAGTGCTGAGACTAAGGTTAGGGTTAGGGAGCTGAGTCTGGCTTAGGTTTAGGGCTGAGGTCTGGGTTAGGTTTGGTGCTGCGAGTTAGGGTTTTTTCACTTTTCTTTCGGCCTGGTATGGTTTTCCTCAGACTCTACATTAATTGTTTGAGGTCATACATGGTTGTTACATGGATCCCAAACGCTGTCATGTTTCCTATTTCCCACTTGTAACAACTCTTGGTGAAAAAGAGGTCAGGAATAAAATGGGAAAGTCCAAGTCTAATGAACAGCGGTGGTGTTTGTTCTCTGGCTAAAGCAAATTATGGCCCGTTGCCTTTTTCAATTTTGTATATAATTTCAGTTCATCACGGAGTGCTCCAGTATTAATGGCCTAATGATCTGTTCCTTCAAAAAAAAGGCCACATCTCTGGATTGATAGTTGTTCACGTTAGTGTTCTTTCATTTTTGAAAGCAGACGCACATTGTTTGCTATATTTTTATCTTGTGACAAATGAAAAATATAAAAAAATACCCTGCTGGACAGAACATAGTACGGCTCAATTTTGATCTCTCTGCATTAATGTTTTGGTTTTAAGACACAAATGGAAAACTGAATGGTATGCTGAGGTTAAAGAGTAGATTGTTTTGTTGGAGAGGTTATCAGTGTTTGTGAGAAGTATCAGTACTACATGCCTAATTGTACATATGTTAGTCATCAGTGTCTGTATAAAATGACATAATCTTTGCCCTCCCAGCTAGCAATTCAGTTTTCCTTGCAGCATTCTCATGCTTCAAACCTTTTAACTAAAATCAATAGTTTCAAACTGATTTGTAAAAATACTTGTTTATCTTTTGCCTGCGGCATTTTTTTGGGGAATTGCATTTTAATTTAGATTATTGCGAGGTGTAACTTTGTTAGGGCAAATCAGGGCAGGTCTTATACACTTAAGGGTAGGGTCTGGGGAGTGTTGCCAAGCAAAGAAACCTTCGGACGCAAGTTCATAGTTCATTGAAAGTGGAGTCACAGGTAGACAGGGTAGTTAGGGCATTTGGTCTGCTGCCTTTATTGGTCAGTGCATTGAGTACAGGAGTTGGGATGTTATAGTGCAGCTGTACAGGACATTGGGTAGGCCACTTTTGAAATACTGCGTTAATTTCTGGTCACCCTGCTACATGAAACATGTTAAACTTTTGAGAGGGTGTGGAAAAGATGTACAAGGATGTTGCCAGGGTTGGAGCTATAGGGAGAGGCTGAATAGGCTGGAGCTATTTTCTTTGGAGTATCAGAGGCTGAGGAGTGAACTTAGAGGCTTATAAAATAATGAACGGTAGGAGAGTCCAAAACTAGGTGAGAGAGGAAAGATTTAAAAAGGACCTAAGGGGCAACTTTTTCACACGGGGTGTTGTTTGTATGGAATGACATACCTGAGGAAGTGGAGGAGACGTAGAACATTTAAAAGGTATCTGGATGAGTTCTTTGATAGAAAGGGTTTTAAGGGATTATAGGCCAAATGCTGACAAATGGGACTAGATTAATTTAGGATATCTGGTTGGTGTGGATGAGTCGGACTGAAGGGTCCACTTCCGTGCTGCACAACTCTATATTATTGCAGTGATGTGTTACATCAGATCAGTTTCAGATTTGTCTTTATCAGTGTTATGCTGTTTTATGCTCCAGCTACTTTCATGTACCACCTCGGGGACACAGCATTCCTCAGTCAAATTTCAAGTAGGATATATTCCCAAACCTAGAGCGATGTTGCCTGTTAAATATTTTTATGCTGCTTTTTGTGCATGGTAATGGAGTAATTCTGCTCATTATTCCTGCTCCAGACAGCCTGGTTGAGATCAAGGAACCCACCATATGGGAACTATGAGCTAGCATGCATAGTCAACCAATTGTGTCTGACGCACTGCACCAAAACCCACTGCATTACCTTGATCTTTTTATTATTTTTTTCTTTAAATTTGGTGTACAAAATAGTTTGAATCAGAGATATTTTAATCATTATATTAAAAGAAAAAATGTGTTTCAGTGATCAGTATGTTACACAAATCAGAAATAATACGTAAAATGATCGAGATCTACAGCACTGAAAAAGACTGTTCAGCCCATTGTGTCCGCGCCAGTCAAAAACAACTGCAACTATTTCAAGCTGATTTTTCAGCTCTTAGCTCATAGCCTTGTATGGTTTGGCGTCACAGTGCACATCTAAATATTTCTGAAATGAAGATTTCTGTTCCTACCACCCTTACAGGCAGGGAGTTTCAGATTCCCACCACCCTCTTGGTGAATAAGTTTTTTTTTCCTCCCATCTTCCTTCGACCATCTGCCTCTTACTCTAAATCTGTTCCATGTGGTCATTGATTCCTGTATCAAGGAGACAGGATTTTCTTTTTCCTGTCGACCCTATCAATGCGCCTCATAATGTTTTACACTTCAATCATGTACCCTCTGAAGGTTTTCTGCTGGAAGGAAAACAATGCTAAACTATCCAGTTTCTCTTCATAACTGAAACTGTCTAGCTCAGACAATATCCTTGGGAGTCTCCTCTGCACCTTCTCCACTGTTGCAATATCTGTCCTATGAAATGGATTTCAGAACTGCACACAGTATCTTGGCTAAGGCTTAACCAATGTCTTATACAGTTCCAGGGAGGCACGGTGGTTCAGTGGTTAGCACTGCAGCCTCACAGCACCAGGTTTGATTGGGCTACTGAATGTGTGCAGTTTCACATTCTCCTAGTGTCTGTGTAGGTGTCCTCCGAGTGCTCTGGTTCCCACCTCCACCCCCCCCCCCCCCCCCCCCCCAACTCTGTCCAGAGGTGTGCCAGTTAGGTGGATTGGCCATGCTAAATTGCCCATAGCCTGCACATCCCTGGTCACTAAGTGGATTAGCCTGGGAATTAGGGTGAGGGGGACGGGTCTGGATGGGATGCTCTTCACAGGGTTGGTGTGGGCTAGGTGGGCCAAATGCCCTGCTTTCTCACTGTAGGCATTTTATGAATCTATGATTCTATAACTTGTCAGCTCTTAAACTCTATGTCTTGACTAATAAAGGCAACTATACCATATAACCGAAAGAACTGCGGATGTTGTAAATCAAGAGCAAAAACAAAGTTGCTGGAAAAGCTCAGCAGGTCTGGCAGTATCTTTGAAGGAAAAAACAGTTAACGTTTTGAGTCGGTGACCGTTCGGATCTGAAACATTAATTCTGATTTTTTTCCTTCACAGATACTGCTAGACCTGCTGAGCTTTCTCAGAAACTTTGTTTTTGTTCCAACTATACCATATGCCTTCTTCACACTTTATCCACCTGTCCTGATACTTTAAGGAGCTGGTGTACGTGCACACCTGGCGTCCTCTGATTCTTGGTGCATCCCAGGGTCCTACCATTTGTCATCGTTTCCCTTACCATGTTTGTCCGGCCCAAGTGTACAGCCTCACGTTTATCCAGATTGCATTCCATTTGCCACTGATCAGCCCATCTAACTAGCCCGTCTATATCCTCCTGTAATCTAAGGTTATCCACCTCACTACTTACCACCTCATCAATTTTTGTATCATCTGTAAACTTATTGATCAGTGCTGCCACATTCAAGTCTAAATCATCACATAAACAGCAAGTGCCCAATACTGACCCCTATGGGATCCTACTGGACACAGACTTCTAGTCCATAAAACCTTCCTTGGATATCACCTTCTATGACCTGCCACTCAGCCAACTGTGGACCAATTTGCTAAATTTCCTTGGATTCCCGTGAGCTCCCACCTTTGTTGTCAGTCTCCCATGCAGGACCTTATCAAAAGCATTGCTGAAGTCCCTACTTCATAAGTATTGTTCACATCTACACCTGATCACTTCAAGAAGTGCAATCAAGTTGGTCAGACATGACCTCACTTTAAGAAAATCTTGTTGATTGTTCTTGATTAAGCCCTGCTTCTCCAAATGCAAATCGTCTTATAAGCAGTCTAAATACAAATCGGTCCTGACTTCAGAATTGCTTCGAATAGTTTCCTCACCATCAGATTTAGACTGACTGGCATGTAGATTTTTGGTGTATCCCTTGTCTTCTTGAATCAGCTCAAGAATCATTTCTCTATGTCTCGACTTTGAAATACCTACTCACTGTCTTCTATTTGTCATAGCTATAGTCATCCTGACCCTAACTTTGTGAAGCTGGCTCGTTTTTTTAGTTTTGCTATACTTTTTGTTTTCCGTCTGGCCTCCATTAATTCTACATGTGGAGCAATCTAGAAGGAGAGATCATAGTTTTGGGGTAAGAGGTATCAAATTTAAAACAGATGAGGAGAAATTACTTCCCTCAGAGGGTCATGAATCCCAACGCCAGAACTTTGAGTAAATGTAAAGAGGAGATAGACAGATTTTTAATTAGCAATGGGTTGAAGGTTTAGGGAGAGTGGGTAGGAAAATAGAATTGATATTGAGATGAGATCAGCTATGAACATATTAAATACTGGAACAGGCTCAACTTCCCAACTCGCACACATGCTTCTACTACTTATGTTCTTATGTACAGTATTTGGATCACTGTGCAGTCTTGTAACCAATTCATTCCAGTTTCCTGACAAAATGAACTTAAACTAATATGATCTCCTATTCACTATGCTGTCGATTGTTGTGTATATTTTTCCATTTGGGGTACTGTTCAGTCAAAGTCCACCAATTTGCTGCTTCCAAACTGACCAAATTACAGCATCTGTTTTTCAGCCATTTAGTTGTGCATCAAAATGAGTTCTTATTTATCTGTGGTGCATTTTTTTTTACGTCCTCCGTTTAAGTTTGTTGTAGTATTGGGCAGGTCCACTGTACTGTACACCTTGATAGTCACGTTGGCTGTCAAACTGAGAACATTGTTGGACTGCATCAAATCTAAATCATAAAATGGTTAGAACACAAAGTGGCCGATTGGCCCATCTGCATGCTGGCTCCCTGTTAGAGCTAGTTCCCCCCCACTGCCTGTATTAGTACCCCTTCAAATAATTTTCTTCAAATAATTATCCAATTCCCCCTTGAAAACCCTAGTTAAATCTGCCTCCACCGCATTCTCAGACAGTGCATTCCAGATCCTAACCACAGACTGCATTTTAAAGTTTTTTCCTTATGTCATTTTGGTTCTCTCCCATTCAGCTATAATCAGTCCCTCCTGGGTCTCGATGCTTCCTTTTTATTTTGTCCCTATCTGTTCAAACCAGACTCCTCAATTTTCATCAAAACATTGTTTTGCAAAAAGTTCACCTAAACTTCCTTGTTTTTGTACTTGTTGCCCCATGTAGAAAGCCTAGAATCTTGATTGCTGTATTAGCTACTTTGAATCTGGAATGCTGTATTAACTGTCCTGCCACCTACAAAACTTTGTGCACATGTTCCCAAATCCCTTTGCTGACTTTCCTCCACACCCTCTCCGTATGGAATGTATCCAGTTAATTTTGGCTTTGATTATTGTTTCTAAAGCTTTCACGTGACTGAGGTTAAACTGACTGTCCTGTATTTGCTGGGCTTATCATTGTACCTTTTTTTTGACAAAAGGTGTAACATCTGTGATTCTCTAGCCTTCTGGTACACATTAACTTAGAGCCTCAGATGTTGGTACCATCATAATCCTTTGGTTGCATCACATCTAATCCTGGAGTCTCTTAGCAGCTTCAAATTTATCCAGTCTTCCCAAAATGTATTTATGAATTTTTAGTCCATATAATATCTAGTTCCTCATTCACAATGACATTGTCATGACTCAGTATAGAAAACTGGAAACCATGCCCTGCTATACTTGAAGTTGTCACAAAAGTTAAAATATCTTAAAGAAATACAAAAAATCCCTAACCTACCTGATTTTCAGACCCAGGTTGGTAGAAAACATGGACCGGTGCCTGTGTTTAACATCAACCACTATATATTACAAGTCATTAAAATCTAGCTGCAGGTAACCAGATTAAACGAAATAAAATGAACTCTACAGATCAAAGCTGTAACCCTTTATAAATTCTTCTTTACATACCTACGGACAGACAACAGTGTACAGGAGGAGAAGAAGCATGTAGGCAGAGGGAAAACAGTTCTGTAATCTTTGACCAAAGACCCGTGGGCTTTGCTCTTGCAGGTTCAAATGTCTATCCTTAATCTTTTTTCCCCGAATGTTCACCCTGGCTTTCAAAAGACACTGGGTGGCTCGGTCATGTCTGTAAAGTCTTCAACATATCCAATTCAAAGGCACAACATGCATTAACTGCTAAAGGAAAAAGCTGGTTTTCTTCTGGTTAAATTGGAGTACAACAGAGAACAGAGGGGGCTATTTTGATTGCTACATATCTACTGGTTTATCTTCTGGTCTGGCTTGCTCAGTGTGTAAGTTGTTAAGCTGACTGGCAACCTGCAGGCAGAAGGCATTTATTGCTGATATTTGGTCCCAAGAAGGCATTTGTTGCTGTTATTGGTCCCAAGTTTGCAAACCAATCAAGGTTCATTTGTCAGCAACTCCTTACCTCCAGATCATCTGCACCATTGCTGGAACCCACAGCTACACAAACAGAGCTCAAAGTAGATGTCCAATTCTTTACTTTCAAAACATGCAGCCATTATTGTACCTAGATAATAAAATGTGAGGCTGGATGAACACAGCAGGCCAAGCAGCATCTCAGGAGCACAAAAGACCCTGGGTCTAGGCCCGAAACGTCAGCTTTTGTGCTCCTGAGATGCTGCTTGGCCTGCTGTGTTCATCCAGCCTCACATTTTATTATCTTGGAATCTCCAGCATCTGCAGTTCCCATTATCTCTCTCCATTATTGTACCTCCCTGGTTTAAAACAGTTCTTTCTTATTTAAGTCCAGGTTTTTAAAAAGGTGGAAAAACAAAGACATTGACTCTTCACTTTGCATCAGTCTTTGCTAAGATGATATCAAAGTACTTCTTTAGTACTCAACCATGCTCCTTGCCTCCATCTTTCTGAACCTTAACTGATTCCACCCATGTTACTACCCTTTAATGTTAGTTGCTAGCCTCTTCCGATACACTCTCTTTCTGTTATTTTGTTGTTTACTTCCCTTCTGAACTTGCAGTATATGGCCTGATTCTCACTTGCATTATCAATTTGACCTATTTTCTGCTTAATCTTACTCTTGAACTCTTGCGCATCCTAGGAATTTTTACTTCGACTACTGTACTCGACGCCATCATGAATGTGCCTTGACTATATCTAAGCCACCATTTCTTTAACAGAGCAATAGGCTGCCTTCTTTTTTTTGCCTACTAAACTTTGCTTCCGGTTTACCCGAACCAGATCTATTCCAATACTATTGAAATTGGCCCTTCCCCAAATAATTGTCTCTACTCCAGGGGATTGCTCCTTGTTCATTTCCATAGCTAATCTGAAACGTATGATAGTAACATGCACAATCAACAAATGTATTCTTATTGCAGCCTTGCAAGCAGTTTTGATCACCATGACATGTCACAAAGCAAGATAGAAAAGAAAATCTTCATTAGTGACACACCTTTATCCAGCTAGACAATGGGGCAGAGAAAAGGTTGGTGACCCTTCATATGAACAGATCTGATGAAGCACCACCAACCTGAAATGTTAACTTTGTTTATCTTTCTGCAGATACTGCAGACCTACCAAGTATTCCTGCCATTTTCTGCCTTTGTTTCTGAAAGCTGGGATCGCAATCCTACATTCCGGGAATAAACTGAAAAATTAGATTTAGAAAAGTAAAGAAAATGTTTTTCAATGGAGTAATAATCTGAGACATTTACTCCAAGGGCATATGGACTGAATAAACTGGATCTTAACCTCAAAAAAATCTGAACAATTTCTATGAATTTATCTAAAGCATTTCCTGTATCAGCAGATTTAATTCAACAGTTCGATTATTTCCCAGTTCTCTCAGTTGTATTTTATTTCCGCAAATGTCTACATTTACACACATTATTATGCTCCAAAACATTGTTTGTCAAAAAATATTTCTTCGTAGTGATTTCACTGTAATTGATGTTAGTTGGTTAAATATGGCCCTGGAAATCAGTGCAAAGAGTTCCTAGTGTTCTGGGACCTGCTATCTTCAGCTGATTCATGATTGACTTTTTTGTCCAAAGTAAAGTGGGTACGTTGTGCAATGTGCAGCAATATTTGCAACTCCTCAGATACTGAAGAGGTCTGTTTCTATATGCAGCAAGACCCAGACAGTATTCAGGCATGGGCTGACAAATGTCAGGCAGTGGGGGGTGGGGGGGGGTGGGGGGTGGGGGGTGGGGGTGGGGTGGGGGTGGGGGGTGGGGGTGGGGGTGGGGTGGGGGGTGGGGTGGGGGGTGGGGGGTGGGGGTGGGGGTGGGGGTGGGGGTGGGGGGTGGGGGGGGGTGGGGGTGGGTGGGGGGTGGGTGGGGTGGGGGTGGGGGTGGGGGGGTGGGGGTGGGGGGGGGTGGGGGTGGGTGGGGGGTGGGTGGGGTGGGGGTGGGGGTGGGGGGTGGGGGTGGGGGGGGGTGGGGGTGGGTGGGGGGTGGGTGGGGTGGGGGTGGGGGTGGGGGGTGGGGGTGGGGGGTGGGTGGGGTGGGGGTGGGGTGGGGGTGGGGGTGGGGTGGGGGTGGGGGTGGGTGGGGTGGGGGTGGGGTGGGGGTGGGGGTGGGGGGTGGGGGGGGGTGGGGGTGGGTGGGGGTGGGTGGGGTGGGGGTGGGGTGGGGGTGGGGTGGGGGTGGGGGTGGGGTGGGGGTGGGGGTGGGGTGGGGGGTGGGTGGGGTGGGGGTGGGGTGGGGGTGGGGGTGGGGTGGGGGTGGGTGGGGGGTGGGTGGGGTGGGGGTGGGGGTGGGGGGTGGGGGTGGGGGGTGGGTGGGGTGGGGGTGGGGTGGGGGTGGGGGTGGGGTGGGGGTGGGGGTGGGTGGGGTGGGGGTGGGGTGGGGGGTGGGGGTGGGGGGTGGGGGGGGGTGGGGGTGGGTGGGGGGTGGGTGGGGTGGGGGTGGGGTGGGGGTGGGGGTGGGGTGGGGGTGGGGGTGGGGTGGGGGGTGGGTGGGGTGGGGGTGGGGTGGGGGTGGGGGTGGGGTGGGGGTGGGGGTGGGGGGTGGGGGTGGGTGGGGGGTGGGGTGGGGTGGGGGGGGGGTGGGGGGTGGGGGGTGGGTGGGGGGTGGGTGGGGTGGGGGGTGGGGTGGTGGGGGTGGGGGGTGGGGTGGTGGGGGTGGGGGTGGGGGGTGGGGGTGGGGTGGGGGGTGGGGTGGTGGGGGTGGGGGGTGGGTGGGGTGGGGGTGGGGTGGTGGGGGTGGGGTGTGGGTGGGGTGGGGGTGGGGGGGGGTGGGGGTGGGTGGGGGGTGGGGGTGGGTGGGGGGTGGGTGGGGTGGGGGTGGGGGGTGGGTGGGGTGGGGGTGGGGTGGGGGTGGGGTGGTGGGGGGGGGTGGGTGGGGTGGGGGTGGGGTGGTGGGTGTGGGGGGTGGGGTGGGGGTGGGGGGGTGGGGGGTGGGGGGGTGGGGGGGGGGTGGGTGGGGGGGGTGGGGTGGGGGTGGGTGGGGGGGTGGGCGGCGGCAAGAAGAGCCCCTAGCCTATTCAGCCTCCATATAGCTCAAACCCTGCAACCCCGGCAACATGCTCGTAAATCTTTCCTGCACCCTTTCAAGTGTCATAACATCCTTCCTATAGCAGGGAGACCAGAATTGAATGGAGTATTCCAAAAGTGACCTAACCAATATCTTGTACAGCACAAAACAGTCTCCCAACTCCTTTACTCAATGCACTGACCAATAAAGGCAAGCATACCAAACACCAGTTTCACTACCCTGTCTACTGGCAACAAGCTGTAAATCTGTGCCAAATGTCTCTCTGCTCGGCCACACTCCCCAGGCCTTGGATACATCAGCTTCAACACATTTGAGAAGCTTGTCGCCATGTAAGACAAAGCAAGCCATTTGATTTCACCCTCCACTACCTTCAGTGTTCTCTCCCTTCATGAGTGTTATTTATTGGTAATCGTGTGTCCCATCTAAAGATACACTGCAGTAACTCACCGTGTCTCCACTGATAGCAGCTTCCAAATGTGCAGCCTGCACTGAGAATGACAGGGCAACAGTTACATGGGAATTGCATCACCTGCAAGTTCTCCTCCAAGCCATGCATCATTCCTACCTTGGATAATGTTACTGTTCCTTTTCTTCGTATGGACATCTTGGATTTTGACCCAAACTGCATTGTATGTGTCCCTGAACACCAGAGACTATAGGGCCTAAAGAAGGCAGGTCACCATTACATTCTCTGGGGAAATTCTGAAGGGGCAATTAAAGTTGCCTGGTCAGCGATGCCCGTTTACCACAAACAAAGAAAGAAGAAGAAAGTTTAAATTAGAATTTTTGTTATGTGTCTACTAAGCATTCTCCACTCCGTCATTTCAGTATCTTCAGGATCAAAACCTACATTCCTCAATGTTTGTTGAAGTATGAATATTTGATTATCAGTGTTATTCTACATTTTCAGTGAATCTGTCTAGTTTTCATTGTTTGTCGAAGCATTTCATTTCATTATCAAATGCATTAGAAGTTCACACTCTTTGAGAATATAGAGAGATTTCTTCATGGTCCCACTGAACTGTTACTTTTTTTTGATGTTTTTCAAAAAGTGTTTTGATTCAGTTGTTCCTTCCAGGAGAAAAATTCTGAATCAGGTGGCTCATTTAATAATGACTCTCATACCTTGGTGTTTGCACAATACATTGAAAATGGGGTTTTTCTTCCCCCCACGTTGAAGCACCATGATATTCTTAAACCTAGGATCTATTATTTTGGCTAATGCCCTATTTTGGCTCTGACTCCTAATTATGATGAGAATGAAGGATGAAATTTTCTTTAGCAACTACTGTTTTCTTTTCATGCAGAACTTGCTCTTGCATTCAGCTGCTCTGTTGACTTCTTGCTCTTGCCTCTTTGTCTTCCTGTTTTCTGATTAATACCAAAAATCTCTATCAACCTTCTGCTTTAATACTTTCATTATCTTTTTTTCTGCAAGCCCTGTTGCTTTTCCTCACCAAGTAAAAATGCATAGTTTCTCTGAATATAACTTGCATAAAACAAATATGAGGAACAAAACAAATTAAATATGAAAGGAGGCTTGGGTTTTGTGAAAAAACTGTTGCACTTTTTTTGGTACCTGTGGTTGAGGTTGGTTACGCATTGCAGTACCAGTGGGGATACAGCACAGATGGGAGTTTTACTTCTATATATAGTACTTTGCACTTGTGGAAGATGGCCCGTCGATATTTAAATACCTTAAATTACCTTCTCCTGATTCCTATTGCTAATTAAATCAATTGCAACTTTATGTTAATTTAGTACCACAGTGATGATATTAAAATATGATAACCTATTGCTTAGACTTTGGAATTTCGCAGTCGGATGGAGGTTTGGTAGCACTATAATGAAGTGGCTTGGTTTCCTGAGTTTTGTGGAACAATACTGCAATGAAGTATCGATGAAGTTTGTAAACATAGGTTGCTAACTGCTAATTTTTCATTTCAGATATCCTAAAATACACATAAAAACTGCACTTGTGGATGCCCATCTCTACTGCATGAAAAAATGGGTTCTAGACTTCCTTGTGGAAAACAAGTAAGGAATTATACCATTCTTGCACAATTATCACTGCAACGTGCTTGAAATAGTAGTTATAACTTAAACACTTCAAATGTACTCACAACGGAAAGCTATAAAATGTCACTGTGACTGTCAGGGAAATTGACTTTAACTAACTTGAAATTTTGCCCTCAAAATGTATTCCTGTATCTAAACTTCAGTATATTAAGGAAATGTTCATATTGATGAAAGACTGTATTAAGTTTCAAGTGGTTTTGGGAAATTCTATACTCTGCTGCCAGACCACTTAACCTGGTACCAGAGTTGAAATATTATCAAGACAAAACCTAATTATGTAGTTATAATGTCATAAATGGCTTTGTCACAATAATATTGACCCCGTGATAGTATAATAACTTGCCTCAGCTTCCAGTTCAGAGGTTTATAGTTTAAAACCTCGCTTCATAACTTGACTGCATAATCTAGGCCAAGGATTCTGCCAAATATTTGGAGCTGTGTGCTGCGATGAAACATTCTGTCATTGAGCACCAAGTGGCATCAGCATTGGGGCGGCACGGTGGCTCAGTGGTTAGCACTGCTGCCTCACAGCATCAGGGGCTTGTGTTCAATTCCTGCTCAGGCAACCATCTGTGTGGAGTTTGCTCATGCTTGCCCATATCTACGTGGGTTTCCTCTGAGTGCTCTGGTTTCTTCTCACAGTCCAAAGATGTGCAGGCTTGGTGGATTTGCCATGCTAAATTTCCCATAGTGTTAACAGGTGTGTAGATTAGGTGTGTTTGGGGAATGGGTCAGTGTGGAATTCTCTGAGGGTTGGTGTGGACTTGTTGGGCACACGGTAGGGATTCTATGAAATGATCTGTGTTCTCTCCTTTTACTTATAGTAGGCCTGGCCTAATTATCCAATCTTGAAGGTCTGAAGCAGGTCCTAAAACAGTAACAGGGAAGTAATTTTTTTATGTAGAAACCCTCTGGATTATACAGCTTTCACTGCTGACACCCTCAGGTCTCTGAACCCCTCCCTATTGCTCTCTCATGCATCTGCTTCCTTCTGCTCTGACCAGAGTTCCCTGTCCCCACTCTCAAACCTGCAGACTCAGTAATTTTTGAGCATCACAGTGGCATTATGATGACAAAAAATTCGGGAAGCATTGACCTCGGCATCTGAACAGAGCTGAAGTGGTGCACCACAGAAATGTTGTTTTACCAATGACTTATCAAACTGTTCAGGTAGCTGTAAAGATCATATTCCATTTTCTAAATTTAATATTGATTAGTTTGTTTCAGAAGTCATAATTGATGCTCATTGTACTACTTATTTATGCAAGTTTTGAAACATGTAAAAGATTCCAGATGAATAGGCAGTTGAAATGGGCCAGTCTTTTGACACACAACTTCAGCTGTCAGCTTAAATTATTTCAACCACTATTGAGAACTAGTCTTCTGTTTTAGATAATTAGTTGATCCACAGGTTTTAAGGGCGAGTTCAAACTGGGACCTCCTGTGGTTGAAAAATTAGTAGCCCTCAAGACACCTTTTTCTTTGTGCCAGTGTATTGACTGAACAGCTACAAAGCTCTTACCGCCCCTTAGTGCCGCCTGCTTCCCCTTTATGTTTACACATGTTTGATCAATTAACCTCAGTCTGCAGCTTACTTCTTGCAATACAAACAGATTCCCTCCTCTTTGAATAAACTTTAAAAAGACATAGAACAATTCTTGAGCAGAAATTAATGAATGATAAACAGAACGTTTTTCTATATTGTAAGTTTTTTAATACAATCTAGCATGTTTATAATTCATTTTTATGCAGACAAAAGCAATTATAACATCTTTAATAAAAAAACTGAAAATACGTTTTTCTTTATATTCTTACAACTCCTCATCACCAGATACCCCTCTTTGAGGATCTCCAATAATTTCTTGGAAAAAGCACTTTTTTTTGGTGCAACAGTCTGTCTGGTAGACCTGCTTTAGTTTTGAAATCTCTTTCTTTCTAGCATTTACTTTATGCTACCGTGCCAATCCTGAAATTGGTTTCAGTGTCACCCCATGTCAAACGTACATTATCTCAATGAGAGCAGTTATCCACTTTAACTCTTAACAGAGACTTTTCTTAGGTTGCACCTTGCATAGAATTACATCTAAAATCTTGGATAAAAACATTCCAGCACTTATAGCTTCTATTATTGCCAATATTTCAATAGCCAAGGTACATTTTTCAAGTGGCCGTGAAGACGATGTCTGAAGCATCAATAAAAGCACTTGCTTTACATTTTCAGGATTACACAAGGGTGGAGACTCAAGTTTACATCTTTCTGAACTTAATTTCTTTAATGTTTCATTGTGATTTTGTGATTCTATGATTTCTTTCAACATTTCTTCAATGATAGCACTCTTCTTCACAATGCACTTCTGATAGATTATTACTGATAATAGATCGAGTCCGAGTGCATAACCGATTTAACTATTCAATCAAAATTCTTCACTGATCTGTTTCTTCCCTGGATGTAAAATCATCTTTTTGCAAGGAATGGATCTGATTTGTTAGGATGCAATTAACACTTGCCAAGAAAGTTTGTTGATCCAAAGTCATTCCTAATTTATTCTGCTTAATATTTAAATATCTTTCATATTTTAAACCTTTATATTTAAAGCCTAACTTTCACTTTGAATTCCCTTTTAATTTTATCTACCGCATAATATTCACAATCCCTAGAACCCTCCCACAGAAAATCGTGCCTGTTAGTTTCATTATGTGCTAATGATAGAACATTGCTGGATCTGCTTTGTGCCAAATGGAGCTTATGTTCATCAAGACCGATCTAAATATCAAAGAGAAATATCAAAGCCTTGCTGTATCGTTCAACCTATAAACACACTTGTTTAATATCCATAGCTTCCCTTCTATCTCACTTGCTGCTTAAATTATTGCAAGAATGCTTCTATTTGAAACTTCTCACATTGTAAAAATGCCACTTTTGTATTGATTGACCTACATTTCCAAGAGTGAGTTGCGAAAAGAGCTAAGATGATCACCAAATTTGTCTTCAAAACATTGAGTTATCTGTCTGGCTCTAGCCTTACACATCCCATCAAGAAGCATTTTATCTCTGCATATCCACCTGTGTGATAAGGCTGCCTTCCCCTAGCTGGCACATTGTATTAACTAAATTGTTCTTAGCTAATGATTTGGCCTCTTTGATTCAAATTCCTCTATTTTGTATGTAGCCCATGCTAGGGCAAATGTTAATTTGATACTTGATTCATCAGCAAAGTTTTATGAATCATTTCATCTATCACCAAGTGATTTTTTTCACATATCCATTACTAAAGTGATTTTCAGCTGCTGTGTTCATTGCCACACTATCCAAATGCTCACCTGTTCCTAAATCAATTAATGGCAAATTCCCATCATTGTCCATTAGGAATTTAGATGGTGCCCAAGACTAGCCCCATCCATTTTTCCATTACTTTATTCATATTTTCTCTTTATTATTTGTTGTAGCCTAGAGAAATCTAATTGCTGTGTCTAAATGCAAGACGATTTTTTTCCCTTTATTGCACACTTTCAAGTTGATTGTTACAACTTTGTTAAAGTCTCTAGCTATGGGAATTTCAATTGTGTGATGTCCTGCTATATTTTTGATATCACATTTCTCACTGATCTCTTCTACACGTTTAGTGCACTCATTAGCTCATACTCCTCCATCATTCAGCTTTGAGCTGGTGGTTGGGAAAACTGTCAATGCAGTCTTTAGATATTGAACTTTTACTGCCCCCCCCCGCCTTAAACTCTTACCTACTGATACCAATAACTCCTCCCTAATTGTTTGTTTAGAGAAGTCCAGCCTTGTTAATGGAATACACTCTGGATTGTGTAAATTTGTAAACTCACTGATTTTGCAAAAACAATTGCTTTGTCTGCTCTATGTAAAGTTTGATTTGTTTTTTGAGGCATGGCCTGCTCAATGAAAAGAGTATTTCAATTGCAACTATTTGTGCTGCTAATTTCATTACCTCCAGATAGTTTATAGGGAATCACCACTTCTTTGGGTGACTTCATTGTGATGTTATCCCCAAAACTAAATTGGGTAGAACTGTCAAAATTCTTAAACTTATTTCAGTCATTCAAGAACCTTTAAAAGTGCATCCAGTATTCAAAGCCACATTTTTTTAAAAATTCATCTACGGAATGAGGGCGTTGTTTGCAAGTCTTTATTGCATATCCCAGAGGGTATTAAGAGTCAACCACATTGCTGTGGGTCTGGAATCACATATAGTCTAGAGCAGGCAAGGATGGCAGTTTCCTTCCTTAAAGGACATTAGTGAACCGGCTGGGTTTTTCTGACAGTGGATTCATGGTCACCGTTAGACTCTTAATTCCAGATTTGATTTTTATTGAGTTCAGATTTTACCGTCTCCCGTAGCAGGGTTTGAACCTGGGTGCCCAGGACATTACCTGGATCTCTGGATTAACAGTCTAGTGATAATAACAATAGGTCATCACCGCCCTAAATGAGTTAATGAGTCCACGATGAAAACATTTTCAAGACTGGCCGAAGCTCCTTGTAACTGTTATAACTACAATTCCCTCATTCAGATGAATATCACAATCTCCTCCTTCCAAACTTTGCATGAAATGTTTAATTTCAAAATCATTATTCTCCTATTTAGATAATTTGTTGTATGACCAAGTTTTGCATCATATATAAAATACATGGTTTAATGTGCTTGGAATTCATTCTCCTGCCATGGGTCTGTCGGTCTTTTCATGTATTATAATTGCCAAATGTATCTCTGTTCTTACTCTTTTTTTGGATCTGATTCTCCTTGCGTATAGACACTTGGGGCCTATATCTGGGTGGTTTTACAATGCTCCCACCATTGAATCCTCAATATTTTGTTTAACTGTTGGACGTCCAACAGTTACTATGAATGCCACTAGGAATTGATGGCTTTTCAATTTTTTTTTAAAGACTTCAAACACTTGATTCAAAACTAAGTTGCTTTCCGAAAATCTAATCCAAGTTAACACTAGACACCTCTCACCATTCAACATTTTAGCTCGGTAAAGGCAAGCACTAAATTTGGCATTTTTGAATAGAATCATTTTAATCTTGTATGTAATCTTTCAAATTCTGTTATGTATTCTTCTATTGAATAACCATCGAGTTTTTAACTTTATAAAATACTGTCCATATCTTGAATGTGTTTTAACAGATCATCTTTTGTATAAATTTGTCAATATAATGTTAATAGATTTATCCACATCTTCCTTAGAATATGGATATAGTGCAGGAAAATAGTGTTCAGGTACATGATCAGCCATAATCTGGAAAGGCGAAATAGATTTGAGAAACTGAACGACCTATTCCTCCTCTTAAGGTGCAAGCAATTCAAGAAGACAGTTGATCATCACCTTCTCAAGGTCAACGAGGGATGAGCAATAAATGCCAGCCAGCCAGCCAGTGATTCCCAAATCCTACAAGAGAATTAAAAATAGCTTAAACTGTCCAGCAAGTTAGTTTCCAACCATGTTGTTAACGCTCCAAATAGACGAGCACTGTAATAAAGCAAATCACATGTGCATTCTCTTTGTGTGTCAGTAGAAATAGATTTCATTCCATGCACTGGCATAAAACTGCAGAAGATTGTTTATCGTTTTCCACAAACTCCATTACATTCAATGAAGCGTCATAAATCTCGTTTAGGCATTAGCTAAAGTAATGTCAACATGAAAGATCCATAACACTTTGTGACAATGTCACACTTGCAGAACAAAACGATTTTGAAAAAAGCAATTTCCATTTCACTTTTGCAGAAGCAATCCAAGCAGCGCAAGAAACACCTACTAGTTCTCAGAGATAATGTAAACTGCAGATGCTGGAGAATCCAAGATAACAAAGTGTGAAGCTGGATGATCACAGCAGGCCAAGCAGCATCTCAGGAGCACAAAAGCTGACGTTTTGGGCCTGGACCCTTCATCAGAGAGGGGGATAGGGAGAGGGTTCTGAAATAAATAGGGAGAGAGGGGGAGGCGGACCAAAGATGGATAGAGGAGAAGATAGGTGGGGAGGGGATAGGACAGTCCACGGAGGACGGACAGGTCAAGGAGGTGGGATGAGGTTGGTAGGTGGGAAATGGAGGTGTGGCTTGAGGTGGGAGGAGGGGATAGGTGATAGGAAGAACAGGTTAGGGAGGCAGGGACGAGCTGGGCTGGTTTTGTGAAGCAGTGGGGGGAGGGAACGAGCTGGGCTGGTTTTGGGATGCAGTGGGGGGAGGGGGAGATTTTGAAGCTTGTGAAGTCCGCATTGATACCATTGGGCTGCAGGGTTCCCAAGCGGAATATGAGTTGCTGTTCCTGCAACCTTCGGGTGGCGTCATTGTGGCACTGCAGGAGGCCCATGATGGACATGTCGTCTGAGGAATGGGAGGGGGAGTTAAAATGGTTTGCGACTGGGAGGTGCAGTTGTTTATTGCGAACCGAGCGGAGGTGTTCCGCAAAGCGGTCCCCAAGCCTCTGCTTGGTTTCCCCAATGTAGAGGAAGCCACGCCGGGTACAGTGGATACAGTATACTACATTGGCAGATGTGCAGGTGAACATCTGCTTAATATGGCAAGTCATCTTGGGGCCGGGGATGGGGGTGAGGAAGGAGGTGCAGGAGTGGAATGCACATCCCAGATGTCCGCATCCTTCAAGGACCGCAACTTCGCCCCCGCAGTTGTCGAGAACGCCCTTGACCGTGTCTCCCGCATTTCCTGTCACACATCTCACACACCCCGCCCCCGCAATAACCGCCCTAAGAGAATCCCCCTTGTCCTCGCATACCACCCCACCAACCCTGATGATCAACTGTCTTCTTGATACAACGCATCATGCTCCGACACTTCCGCTATCTACCATCCAACCCCACCACCCAAGATATTTTTCCATCCCCACCCTTGTCTGCCTTCCGGAGAGACCACTCTCTCCGTGATTCCCTTGTCCGCTCCATGCTCCCCTCCAACCCCACCACACCCTGCACCTTTCCCTACAACCACAGGAAGTGCTACACTTGCCCCCACACCACCTTCCCCACCCCCATCCCCGGCCCCAAGATGACTTGCCATGTTAAGCAGATGTTCACCTGCACATCTGCTAATGTAGTATACTGTATCCACTGTACCCGGTGTGGCTTCCTGTACATTGGGAAAACCAAGCGGAGGCTTGGGGACTGGTTTGCAAAACACCTACGCTCGGTTCGCAATAAACAACTGCACCTCCCAGTCGCGAACCATTTTAACTCCCCTCCCATTCCTCAGACGACATGTCCATCCTGGGCCTCCTGCAGTGCCACAATGATGCCACCCGAAGGTTGCAGGAACAGCAACCCATATTCCGCTTGGGAGCCCTGCTGCCCAATGGTATCAATGTGGACTTCACAAGTTTCGAAATCTCCCCCTCCTCCCACTGCATCACAAAACCAGCCCAGTTCACCCCCGCCTCCCTAACCTGTTCTTCCTATCACCTATCCCCTCCTCCCACCTCAAGCCGCACCTCCATTTCCTACCTACCAACCTCATCCCACGTCCTTGACCTGTCCGTCCTCCCTGGACTGACCTATCACCTCCCCGGACTGACCTATCACCTCCCCACCTATACACTCCCCTCCACCTATCTTCTCCTCTATCCATCTTCGGTCCACCTCCCCCTCTCTCCTTATTTATTTCAGAACCCATTCCCCTTCCCCCTCTCTGATGAAGGGTCTAGGCCCAAAATGTCAGCTTTTGTGCTCCTGAGATGCTGCTTGGCCTGCTGTGTTCATCCAGCTTCACACTTTGTTATACTAGTCCTCAGCTTTGTATTTTGCTCTAATCACAATGCATGTGCCCCCAGCTTCCCAATAGCAACAGAATAATGCATAATGTGATAGATTGTTTCCATCCATGTAAAAGAATGGCATAAAATCTTTAGGTCTGGGGTGAAATCCTTATTTTTGACTTTGATCTCACTAAAGGGTTGGAATTCTTATTTCTGACTTTAATTAAACAAATAAAATCTACCTTCATCTAAGCGTACCCTTTTGAAACAGTGCAGTAGGAATTATGCTGGTAACAAACTTTAAGAATTATGAATGGCCATTTGGATCAATAAATCTGTCACTTTACATGATCTTAACGCTACCTCCACCCAACCACCACCTCTCTATATCCATCAATCCCAACATCTCCTGAGACTCATGTGAATTGCATATTGGAACACATTACTTGCTTCAGTGTGGTAACTGGCTGCATAATGTCAAGATTGTGAAATACAGGCTTTGTACTTCCAAAAAGGTTTGCAATAACAATATTTGACGGTATTTTAATTTTGCAACCATTCATTCTCAAATAACTGTCATAAAAACATTATTCTATTACCATTATAGCTATAAAAAAAATTGCTGGGACAGCGAACTGAAGTGAATGTTGTTAAATTTTGAGTTCTTTTTAAGCAAAATGTATACTATTTTCTCAATAGGTTTACTTAGACCTAAAAAAGTGATCCTGTCTGTTAGAAACTATCCAGTATAGTATCTTTCCAAGTTTTCTTTTTGCTGCTAATGTAAAATTGTACAGAAATAAACTTAACTATACAAATGTTTATTTAAATTCCAAAATTTGAGTAACAATAAAAGCAGTCAGAATGACATATCTCTCTAATAAGACCAAACATACGGTATGCACATGGCAGCTAGATATTCATGGTTTCAGCTTTGAAACTGCTTTAGAAATTTGTTTTCATTATTTCTTGTTTTGCATCTTTGAAACAGCTGTATTTGGGCCACCGGTTCCAGCATCGGATTTTGCCAGGCCCTCCTGGGCTTAAAGACCATGCCAAGAAGCCTAGGTGTTGCTTGCAATATAAAGGAGTGCTCGGGAAAAGTCAATGGTATAGTCTGGGCTCCACCTTAATATAAATCTAACAGGGCCTCCTTGTAAGGTGTGGCCTGCTCAAAAAATGTCAGATTTGCATAAAACCTATTCAGGAGGGTTTGCAAACCTTTAATACTCAGTCTTAGCAATGTGCCTCCAGTTGAGATGGGTTATTTAGGAAATATGAAATTTGTCTTGCTGTACCTCCAGGATAACTTTATATGCTTTGTTACACCTGGTATATAGAAGACAAAAGCAATAGAAAGTTGCAGTTCTCTCTTTGAACTAAGGAAATAACACTGAAATGTCGGATTTATATTAATTTCCAATGATTGGATTGTTGAGTTTAAAGCTTTGAAAGGCAATATCTAGGTAGGTATAATAAGTGCAAAATATTAATTTTCAAGTCTGTACTTCTGAGGCATTGCTATGGGGAATCACTGATTTAATGTGTTCCTTTGGTCTCCTGCAATTGCACCAGGTTCTCATTTGTGTTACTAACACAAAGACAAGGAAACTCAGGACAAGGCAACAGGAATACTACTTAGAAAGACAGAATCCATAGATATGGGATAATGCCAGAGAACTGACATAGAGCTAATTCTATCATTAAGGGAGGTATAATGTCCTGGGAAACATACACCAATCAGCTTAATCTAATCTAGAATAAGTGATAGAAGAGCGTAGAGTAGTACAGCATTGAAACAGACGTTTCGGTCCCACACACCCATGCCGACCAAGTTGCCCAAACTAAACTAGTCATGATGCGGATGACGCCAAGATTGGTGGTATAGAGGACAGTGGAAAAGGATATCTAAGATTACAAAGACATCTTGATGACGTGAGCCAATGACCTGAGGAGTGGCAAGTTTGGATAAATGTGAAGTACCTCATTTTGGTAAAATAAACAAAGACAAGACATAGACAATTAAAAGTAGAGCCTTGGGCAGTGTTGAAGAACAGAGAGACTAAGGGGTTCAGGTACGTAATGCTTTGAAGTTTGCATTATAGATAAGATGGTTAAGAAGACATTTAGCATGCTTGCCTTCATTGGTCAGACCTTCGGAGTGCAGGAGTTGGGACATGGTGTTGAGGTTATGTATGATATTGGTGAGGCCTCTTCTGGAGTACTGTGTCCAGTTCCGGTCTCCCTGTTATAGGAAAGATATTATTAAGCTAGAGAGAATTCAGAAGGGATTTGCCAGGAGTGGAGGGTTTGAGTTTCAAGAGGCTGGATCGACTGAGAAATTTTTCACTGGAGCGTACGAGGTCAGGAGATGACCTTTATAGATGTTTTAAAATAATGAGGGATATAGATAGATAAGTTGAACGGCAGGTGTATTTTCCTTAGGGTTGGGATTTTGAGATGAGTGGATTTATTTTTAAGGTGAAAAGAGAAAGATTTTAAAAAGACACGAGGGGCAATTTTTTTGCACAATGTGGTTTGTGTGCAGTGAACTTCCAGAGGAAGTGGTGGATGTGGGTATAATTACAACATTTAAAAAACATTTAAATAACTACATGAATAAGAAACGTTTGGAGGAATCTGGGCCAAGCGCAGGCAGTTGGGACTAATATAGTTTGGGATTATGGTTGGCATGAACTGATTTTGACTGAAGGGTTTGTTTCAGTGTATGCCTCTAGTCCCACTTGCCTGTATTTGGCCCATATCCCTATCAACCAAGGAGACAATAGCGACTGAAGGTGCTGAAAGCTAGAGTCAATAAATGCGGGGCTGGAAAAACACAGCAGATCACACAGCATCCAAGGAGCAGCGAAGTCAGTGTTTCGGGCTGAAACCCTTTGTCAGGAATGGGAAGGGGTAAGGGAGCCCATAAATAAATAGAACGAGGGGGTGATGCTGGGAGAAGGGTAGGTAGGATAGAAATAAGTGGATGCAGGTTGGGGGTTTTTGTAGTTGATCAGTGGGAAAGGTGGAGTGGATAGGTGATGAAGATGATGGACAGGTTAAGGGCGGTTGATTTTGAAGCCGGTGATGTAGGTTGGGGCTTATCGTGGTTGGTCAGTGGGAAGGATAGAGAGGGTGATGAGTCAGAAGATGGACAGGCTGAGGGTGTAGAGAGTTTGAAATTGGTGAAGTCAATATTCAGGCCAATGGACTGTATGCTCCCAAGGCAAAATATGAAGTGTTGTTTCTCCAGTTTACTTTTGGCCTCACTCTGGCAGTGGAGGACGCCAAGAACGGACATGTCACCAGGGGAGTGGGAGGGGGAGGAGGAGTTAAAGTGGATGGTAACTGGGAGGCCGGGTTGGTTGGTGCGAGCAGAATGCAGGTGCTCTGTGAACCAGTACCTGAGTTTGCCAATACCTTCCAATGTGCCCCCAAGTTCACCTGGACCATTTCTGACACCTGCCTTCCCTTCCTGGACCTTTCTGTCTCCACTTCCAGTAACCAACTCACCACTGACCTCCATTTCAAATTCAATGAGTCCCACAATTACTTCAACTACACCGTCTAAATTTTTCCTATTCATACTCTTTCCAAATGTAACTCATCTGAGAAACAGCCCTCCTGGACATCAGACCCTAGTCACTAGGAAAGAGAACTTTTACACAGTATCTACACAGGGAAAATATAATTTAGTGAAATAATGCATTTGGGTTCATCAAGACTAAGTTATGATAAACCAACCTGATAGAATTATTTGAAAATGTAATTAAAAGATTATGCAAGGCTAATGTAGATGATGTACGTTTGGTTTTTTAAAAATGCCTTTGATAAGCTATCAAATGTTAAGCGTATGACAAAAGTTGGGTCATGTGGTGTCAGGAGAATAGCTAAAACTGACAATGCATGTAATTTATTATAAGATTATTGAAATAGTTTCAAGATAGGCAGCTAGACTCTAAATGAAATTTAACATAGGTAATTGTGAGGAGATGCACTTTGGTAGAAAATAGAAAATTCATTTGTATCTTAGAAAATAAGAAACAGAAAGGAGCTGAGTTGCAAAGGGAACTTGGAGATACAGGTGAACAAATCGCTAAAGTCTTTGTTTCAGATTAGCAAGACAATTGAAAATGCTAGTAAAACAGTTTTTAGTTTTTGCAGATACTGAATTCAAAAGGAACAAAATTATGTTAAACTTGTATATGATGTGGCAATCTGTACTTCACATTATGGTCTTCATGTTACGAAAATGACAGAAAAGCACTGGAGAAAATTCAAAAGAAATTTAGAAAGTTGGGGCCATAAGTACAAGCTGGTTATAAATCAATCGAAGAACAAAAAAAAAGGCAATTTATTGACTCACCATTTGGAATATGCACCTCGTTCTCAAAAGAAGTAGTGGAGGCAAATCATTTGTCGAAATTTCTTTTGACAGTATTTAAATATGAGAGAAAAGTGAATAAAAAGATGGTTTGAAAGGCTGAATTAAGATTAATAAAATGGGAGGAGACTTGTGTGGAGTATTAATATAAGAATGGGCTATTTGGGTCAAATACCCTTTTTCTCAGCTGTACCCTAAGGTCGTGTTTAATGTTGCCTATTTCGCATTGTTTCACTCAAACATTAAAAGATAGTGGGGCCGGTAATCTTGTTTAGCTTTGTGAGATTTGTTTTAACACTTTCCCATTTGATTAGTACCATTTTGATGCAGCCTTTTCTCTTTTGTGACTGTTTTGACTCAAAGCCATTCCCTGTGCCCAGCGTTCCGATCTGCAGCCTTTCACTGTCCCCAACCCTCTTAATTTGTGGCCACTCCCCTGAGTTGGAGCTCATGGTGTTGCTGTCCAAGGTGTCAAGCTCCTGATTGCTTTTTTGAGTCACCACTTGTTCTGAGCTATGTCATTAGCTTTTTACCAGGAACAAACCATGATGTCTCTTCTTGCTGGCAGTGACCATCTCCAGGATCTAACAAAATGCCATGGAACTGCTTCTTTTGAATGGCTGCAGGAGCTTGTCATTCTTCCCGAGTTTCCTGGCTGGCAGGGTGTTGGTCATCGCTGAGTTTGGTAGCAGCCTCCCCTCCCTGGCAAAGACCACGAGTTAGGGGCCAGGGAGGGGAAGGATATCTGATAATCAGGGCTCAAATATATTCTTTTAATGATTTTAATGTTTCATTGTTTTGAGCATTTACTGTATCTTCTAAAATGTAATACAAACTGTTGAAAGTGCATATGTCCAACTATAAGTTACAACGGGATTGAAGTGTAGTGTGCATCTTTTAGTCACTTAGTTTATGATGCTGAATTGATTCATGCAAATAACGATGACTCGGAGGAAAACACTCAATGCATCAAACTGTACCCCAACAAACAATTCAGCATCTTGTCAATGTAACTATGGTGCAAGCTGCTTTAATCTACCAGCGAAAAGTATGGTGAATGGGTTGTGTGCATTTAATCAATTTGTCATTAAAATTGTGGATAGGAGTGAGTCGAGGTTTACAACCAAGTTTTTTTCATATGGATGGTTTCAGTGTTTCAGTGGTGTAGCGTTAATATCACTGACTGATAAGCAGTAATATCACTGTCTAGTAATCCAGAGATCTAAGACTAATGGCCTGCAGACATGGGTTCAAGTACCACCACAGCAGCTGGTGAAATTTAAATTTTGTAGTCAATCTGGAATGTGAAGCAGTTTGGTACTGTAAACCATGGTGTCCATGATAACTGTACCCTGTTGTTGTAAAAGGCCAATTCGTTCATTAAAGTCCTTTAAGGGAAGAAACCTGCCGTCCCTACTCGGTCTAGCTCACAGGTGACTCCAGACCCACAACAGTGTGGCTGGTTCCTGCCTGCCCTCTGAAATGGCCTAGCAAGCAACTCAGTTCAAGGGCACGTAAGATTGAGTAGCGAATGTTGACATTGACAATGATGCTCACATCTTCTGAAGCAAAAGAAAAGTATACAAAACAATGCTATGAGTGTATTTAAGAAAGGAAGAGGCAAGTTAGGTGTCACCAAGAGACAATAATTGTTTTCTCATGAAGTAGGGTGGAATTGAAGTTGGATAGCTAAGAGAAAATGAGCAGAGCGTTAGCATCAATCTGTATCCATTTGGCCATTTTACTTGCACAACAAGAGAGCCTGCGGTGAAAAATGTGACACTGGTGCTTTGGAAGTGGGATTGCACATCTGAAATTCACTTCCCAGTGTGAAATATACATCAACTAAATGATCTAACTTCCCAGTTAATCAGTGAAATCTTAAGTGTTGAGTTCTTCTGAATACTATTATGTAAATAAGACTTGTAATATAATTCGTATTCTGTCGAAGTTACACTGGGATAATAAATTCTAAAACATATTGCCTGTTGCAGTTGCATTTGATGAGCATTTATTCACAGGCTATTGCTTAAGTTAATAAATATTTCAACTAAATAACTTCAGTAAAGAAATTGAAGGTAGTGATATAATAATTGAAAAGAGAAAAGAGTTTTGTGACAATAATAAAGAACTACAGATGTCGTAAATCTGAAACAAAAACCGAAATTGCTGGAGAAACTCAGTAGGCAGCATCTATGGAGAGAGAATCAAAGTTCATGTTTTGTGTCCAGTACTTCAGAACAGCTCATTCTTTTTCTCTGTCCATTTCTGAAGAAGCCATATCAGACCCAAGCAACTAATCCTGTTTTTCTCCATTGATGCTGCCAGATCTGCTGAGATTCTTCAGCATTTTTTGTTTTTCTTTCAGATTTCCAGCATGTGCAGTATTTTTGTTTTATGTGATAACTGCAAACGGGAGAGAATCACACCTAGTACAAAGGGAAAAATCAGTTGTTAAAGGCCAGTAATCTAAGTCCAGGTGTCTCTGCAGGAGTTGCTCAGAAAAGTATTCTAGGCCCAGCCATTACTTTCAAATTTTGATTCAAATTTTCTTTTTATACATACCTACGAATATTAACAAGATTTCTTTTATTAGATAAATGGGAATATCGGTTTAACTCTGCTTAGTTATTTAGTTTCGGGCCAGACTTTAGTTGCTATGGCAAATTGTGATGCAGTAGCTCCCACTTAGCCTTCACATTCAAATGGAAGTACTTCAGTTTCATCACTTTTGCCCATTTGCTGCTTTGTCTAGGCAGCCCACCGAAAAAAAAACATTCTCTCTCTATGGAAATATTACAGTGATTATGATTAGACTACACCATGATTATTTGCACATTATTTCAATTTACTATGGCAGTAGACCATAATGATCATTAATGATGCTCCTTCTTCAAAGGTCATTCATGTCAATCCGGAGTGAACTGATACCATTTCTGGTCCGAAAGCAGTTTGCAGCTCCTGGCTCTTCTCAGCTTTATAAAACTGGTGCCAATGAAGATCAGAAGAAAAACTCCAAATCTATAGGTTAGTCCTTATAGCTTAAAAGAGTTTTACAAATGTGGAAGGATCGCAACCTCAGCCTGCACTAAATCAAAAAGTAGTTTGATAATTTTTTAAACTTTATTCAAAAGGCACTGTATATTCATATATTCAACAGGGTGTATTTTCCAGTTACAGATCATTTCTCTAGACCCCATGAAAGAATGCTGATTGGGGACCTTGCTTTGTCTTTCCGTTACTTCAAAAAAACTAAATATTCTAAAACAGCTTTGTGTTTAAATGAATAAAAATTAATTTGTTGTCCAAGTAAGTTTTTAATTTAAAATATCTTTGAAAAAGAATATGCTGCACTTCACACTGATACAATGCTGTTTGCATTTTCAATGCAGCGTTTACAAGAGTATATATTGATAGCTTGTAATTAAATGGTATTTGAGCCACATTAAATAGAAGAACATTCCTGTAGTTCTATGTATTAAACAAAAACCATAGGTCACTTGCTCCAGCAGACACATCTTTCAGAATCTGTGACACTGATTAGTTGTCATTACATTGAATTTTTTTAGTCCTGACCATAGGTCACTATTTTGAGTTTAGAAGTAGCAACTCCAAAGAGTAGAACTGAAGAGCAGTGTAGCCTATTTTACATTGTCGTAGTGAATTCCTGATGCTAGTCAGTTATGGTGGGCAACGTAATGAGGCCTAGTTCTGTTTTAAGATGGGTCAAACCTTTGTAATATCCTTATGGACTTTTAGACAGCACTGTTATTTTAGGACACAAAGTGAGCCAACAGCAGCAACTCTTTTCTGAAAGCTAAAATCTTTCATTGCATTGTTTACACAGCATCTAAAATATGCTTTTGTAAATAGTGCAGTTCTCAATATCCTTCAACAACTAAAAGCCTGTAATGTAAAAAGTAAATGAGATCAGGATTTGTCCTCCTTTACCAGGTCAAATATTCTGCAGCAGACTCAATCTATCCGACCAGAGCCAGGGTTCTGAATCCAATTAAACAGAACATTCTACAACAGTGGTCTTTTGTATAATCCACTCATTTGCTGCATTTACCTCTTGACTCAGAAGAAGCTTGGGAAGGTTACAGGGTGCAGTAGGCTTATTGTCTCATGCTATTACTGTAACTAATCTGGAAACTCAAAGGAGTTGGGGAGCTATATCACTGTTCCTATGAAAGAAGTAGAGTATTGGTTTCAACTTATTGAAAAGAAACAGCAACTTCAGAATTTTGATTAGTAGTAGCATCGTTTTTTTTTCATCTTGTATTTTTGGAAGGGGTATTCTTTTGTTCAATGTGTATGGTCTCCAGAAGTGTAGTTCTATTAGAAATGAATGCTGTATGGCTAAAACTGTGGTTGGAAGGGCTTTGTTCGGTTGAGAACTACGTTGTTTTTCTAAAGTAAAATTACTTTAAAATAAAACATCGCTTATAAAGGCAGACACAGAGAAGTGCTGTTCACTGTGGCTGTCTTTCATGCTATTGATTTAGCAGCATTGCATTTGCCATCTCTGTTTGGTATTTGGATTATTTATAAGAATTTAACCTGATCAAATAGATTGGTGTGGAAAAACTCAATTCTAATATTGGATCTTGAACCTGGACTTGAGTAGAAGTTTCTCTATTTTTCAAAGGTATTTTGGCAGCTTTGACTATTCCTGTCTGACCATTTTCTAGTTGATACAGTTCCAGACTCAAAATGCAGCTAAAACAAGTATAGCATCTTCGGTACCAACCTGAAAAATGACAAGGATAGCTAATGTGGAGAATTGAAACAGAGTAATGATATGCAATGATACAAATTCCTAACAGGAGGAGGTGCAGAGGACTTAAGCCTGCATCCGGTTTGTACAGTATATAATGATGAACACTTAAAGATATCTAAAATATCAAGGTAACCATTTTCAGTACAAACAAAAGTAATGTTTAATGTGCGTCCTGATGATGATGACGATGAATTTTATGGTTCTCCAGGATTGTGCTTTAACTCAGACTGTTTCAGAATTTTAATTCATCCTCATAGTATGATGGTTTGTCGACTGTATTACTTCGCAGTTTGCAGTCATTTTGCTTGCTATTCATTGTGCTTAAAAGTCTGTATTTTGCATTAAAGATATATTAAGCTACGCAAAAGAAGATGATCTTCTGAATTTAGCCAGAGATAAATCATTTTGGAATGATCACCATGGAGATATGAATGATCCATATCACGGAACCAAGCTTCGTTGCTATGTTCATATTATGAAGGAAGGGATGTGCTATCGTGTAAATACTCTAGCTTCATATATAGAAGCGAACCGACAGGTAAGAAGTCTTCCTTACTAACATACTTGCTTTTTTACTTAAGTGGCTGTATATTTAAAGATTGCTCTTCATCTTCATTACATGGAACAAAATTGGTCAATAAATATTTATTATAATTAACATCCCTTTTATTTATTGGTGTAGATTGCTGGATGGAAGGTGAAATATTGAACATTTATTTTTAAATATTAACTTGAATGACAAAGAGATTTGGAGGTGATGACAATAACTTAACTCAGCAATGTAAGAGAGTAGAATTTACTGAGAAGGTAGAGAACCATAAGCACTCAGCTTCATTGATGTTGCAATTTTAATTGCCTGTACTGATTCAGGCCCTTTGAATTTCCCATCAAGGTAGCACTATTTTTATACTCTTGTGTGCTCCATACACGAGGCCAGCAGAATGAAATTTGCATCTCCCTATTTGTCTAGAATGTGTGACTTAAATATATTTATGGTACAAGTGAGCTACCACCCTTATTTGCCTTAATCTGGGAAGCTATTTTTTAAGTTCATTCATTGGATGTGAGTTTTGCTCACAAAAATCAATATTTATTGCTCATCCTTAATTGACCTTAATTTGATGGTGAGCTATCTTCTTGAGCTGTTGACGTCTGTGTGCTGAAGGTACTTCCACGGTGCTGCTAGTTAGAAAGTTACAAGATTGGACTCAGTAATAGTAAAGAAATAGCACTATATTCCCAAGTCAGGATGGAGTGTGACTTGGAGGGGATCCTTCAGGGTGGTGGTGTTCTCAACCTTTTCTTCATGTATCATGAGTTTGGAAAGCCCTGCCAAGGAAGCTATGTTAAATTTCTGTAATGCGTCTGTACTTTGTCACTGGTGAAGAACAGGAATGTTTGGGTACCAGTCAAAAATGCTTTAACCTGCATGTTGTGAGCTTCATGAGTGTTGGAGCTGTCTTCATTCATGTAAATGGAAGGAATTGCATTACACTCCTAACATGCCATATGTAGACAGTGCCAAAGCATTTGGGAAAGCAAGAATTCAGTTTCTTGCTATAGAATAAGTGCTTTCCAATTTGCTATTGTAGCCACAGTATTTCTCAGGTGCAGTTCAATCTGCTCAAAAATGGTGGAAAAAAGAATGTTTGTGCCCTTCCCTGAAGAATTGCAGCTTTGGAATCTTGGATGAGAAGTAATTGACTGCCTGTAACCACAATGACTTTCCAGTGTGCTGATTACAACTCCAGCCATGGAAAAGTTCCCTTCGATTCCCACTGACTTCAGTTTTGCTGCGGTTCTTGATGTCATCAGCAGTCACACTCGCCTCACCTCTGATAATCAGCTCCTTCATTTATGTGTGGACTGTTATCATGTCCAGAACCAAGCAGTCTTGGTGGTACCCAAACCGAACATTGTTGAGCCGTTACTAGTGATCAAGTACCACTTGACAGAACTTCCATTACTTTGGTACTTAAGAGTAGTTCGATGGGATTGAAAGTGGCTCATTTAGATATACCTTGCCCTTTGTGGAGCAGACAAACTGAACAGTTTTCCACATTGTTGGATACACAATATTGTTGCCATTACATTTGAATAATGGCTGACGTGGTAATTAATTCTGGAGTATGGACTTTCAGCACTCAATATCCTTGGTCAGCTGGAGTTAACATGCGGTTTGAACCAAAATTTAGTTACAGACCGGCAAATATGATGTTGCGTATCTCAAAGAGAAGGTTGGATAGATTGGGCACTGGGTGTTTCCGGCAGAAGATGGCTGAAAGTGCTTCAGCCTTTTCTTAAGCAATTGGGTTGGTCTTATTGACAATGTGGATGTTCATGGAGCCATCTCCTCCCAACAGTAGTTTTAATTATCCACCATCTTCATGCATGCAAGTGCATAATTGGATACAAATTGTCCCATTGAGAGCACTCAGCATCAGTTCATGAAGGCTAGGTCATGTTTAAATAATTTGGTGGAATTCTTTGAGGACATTACTTGCATGGTAGATAGTGGGAAACCTGTGGATGTGGTGTATCTGGATTTCCAGAAGGCATTTGATAAGGTGTCACACCGAAGGCTGCTACGCAAGATAAAGTTGCATGGTACGGGTAATGTATTGGCATGGATAGAGGATTGGTTCACCAGTAGAAAGCAAAGAGTAGGGATAAATGGGTCTTTTTCTCGTTGGCGGCCAGTGGCTCGTGGTGTGCCTCAGGGATCAGTGTTGGGATCTCAGTTGTTTACAATTTACATGGATGATTTGGATTTGGGGACTTAGTGTGTGTGTCAAAATTTGCAGATGACATTAAGGTGAGTGGTAGAGCAAAGTGTGCAGAAGACACAAAGTCTGCAGAGGAATATGGATAGTCTAAAAGAGTAGGCAAAGGTCTGGCAGATGGAGTACAATGTTGATAAGTGTGAGGTCATCCATTTTGGTAGGAATAACAGCAAAATGGACTATGTTTTAAATGGTAAAAAATTTGCAGCAAGCTGCTGTACAAAAGGACGTGGGTGTCCTTGTGCATGAATCGCTGAAGGTGGGATTGCAGGTGCAGCAGGTGATTAAAAAGGCAAATGGAATTTTGTCTGCCATTGCTCGAGGGATGGAGTTTAAAAACAGTTGGGGGCAGTGGCTATACTGCAGCTGTATAGGATCCTGGTAGGGCCGCAACTGGAGCACTGTGTGCAGTTTTGGTCTCCTTACTTAAGAAGAGATGCACTAGCACTGGATGGGGTGTAGAGGAGATTCACTTGGTTCATTTTAGAGTTGATAGGGTTGGATAATGAGGAGACACTGAGTAGACTGGGCTTATACTTACTAGAATTCAGAAGGATGAGGTGCAATCTTATAGAAACATATAAGATTATGAAGGGAATAGATAAAGTGGAGGCAGGGAGGTTGTTTCTGCTAGCAGGTGAAACTAGGACTAGAAGGCATTGCCTCAAAACAAAGGGAAGCAGATGTAGGACTGAGGTCAGGAGTAACTTCTTCACCGATAAGGTTGTGGTTCTGTGGAATTCTCTGCCCAGTGAAGCAGTTGAAGCTACCTCAGTGAATGTTTTTAAGGCAAGGCTAGATATATTTTTGAACAGCAAAGGAATTAAGAGTTATGGTGAGTGGGTGGGTAAGTGGAGCTGAGTCTCAAAGATCGGCCATGATCTTATTAAATGGTGGGGCAGGCTCGAGGGGCCAGATGGCCTACTCCTGCTCCTAGTTCTTATGTTCAATTTTGTTGGTGTATTGCTTCATGTGTTTAGCATGTAAAAATTTCTTATGCTGGCGGTTCATCTGGATGGCACCTTTTTTTAGATACAGCTGGCAATACTCTAGGCATGCTCTTCTTCACTCCTCATCTAAGCAGAGTTTATCTCCAGGCTTGATGGTAATGAAAGAGTGAGAATGATTGGATGTTGAGCTTTTTAGTTACATGAATATCCAGTTTTGTGCTTCTTTATCTGTTCACAATGTTCAATCACAGCATACTGGAGGGTGTCCTCAGTGTAAAGATGGAACTTCTACCAAGATTGTGAAGGACAGATGTATCTGCAACAAGTAGAGTGGAGAGGGTGGGATCAAGTAGGTTAATCTTTTGTGTTAATTAGAAGTTCACATAGACCAAACTTAGAATAACAGGTTTAGAAGCATAGGAGCAGGAGGAGACTATCGAGTCCTTGAGTCTGCTCCACTGTTCCAGATCATGGCTGATTGACCACCTCCATATTGTATTCCCGTTCTATCCCCAAATTCCTAATGTTATTAGTAACTAGAAGCCTGTATCTTGAACTGACTTAGAGTGAACTGCCATAGTCCCCTGGGGGAGAGAATTTCATAGTTTCACCACCTTAAGATGAAGAGACACCCTTCATCTCAATCTAAATAGCTTGCCTTTTATTCTGAAACTGCAAATCCTGATTCTCAATTCCACCAAGTGGGGGAAACCTCCTTTCTGCATCTATTCTGTCTATCCCTGCAGAAATTTTGTAATTTTCAATGAGATCACCTCTCCTTCTTCTAAAATACACAAAATACAGTTCTGACCACCTCAATTTTAAATTGTAAGTAAGAGCCTCCATCTCATGATATGTCTGTTGGACCTGTGCTAGACTCCCTCTTGGTCAATATATCCTTCCTTAGGCAAAGACATCATAACTGCGCAACTCCTGGTGCAGTCTCACAAGTATTCCCTAAAATTAAATCAAGATTTCTTTGCTCCTGCACTCAAATCTTCTTGCAACGAAGGCTGACATAGCGTTTATCTTCCTTACGCTAGCACGCTGGTTTTCAGTGACTCATGAACAAGGGCACCTAGGTGCCTTTGGACATGAACATTTTCCGACCTCTGACCAATAAAGAAATTCTCCACACCTCCATTCCTTCTACTAAAATGGATAATCCACACTTATACACATACACATAATACTCTTACCATCATTTTTATTTTTGTTGTTTGCAGCCTGTCTAAATTCCCATCATGCCTATTTGCATTTTCCTCTCAACAAACTTTGTATCCTCTGCAAACTTGGAAATAGTACAATTGGTCCCCACATCCCAATCATTGAGATAGATTGTGACATCCTTGGGCCCAAGCCCTGATCCTTGTGGTACCCATTTGTTGTCATAACCAGCCAGCATAAAGATGATACATTTATGCCTGCTGTCTGCATTCTGCCAACTTAACTAATCCTAAAACATCTATTTTGCTCCAATTCCATGCAATTAAATTTTGTTCACACAGCTTCTGTGTGAACTTTTGTCTAAACCCTTCTGAAAATTAAAATCCACATCGCCCAGTCCCTCCCATATTGACTCTGTGTAACACGTCAGAAAAACTCTTATCAAGTTCATCGAACATGAATAAATCCATTCTAACTCTGCCTAATCAGGTAATAATATCCAGTGATTATGATAGTTGATATATGGTCCCTATGGCTCTAGTTTAGACCACAGCTGGAATACTGTGAACAGTATTAGTTTCCTTATCTAAGGAAAGGTGTACTGGCACTCATGACAGTCCAGACCATTAAGTTCTGTATCACTGTCTGATACAAGAATGGAGAGGCTGTCTTATGAGGAGTGGTTGAGTGTCCTAGGCCTGAACTTATTGGAATTTGGAATGACAGGGGCAATCTTATCGAAACGTGCAAGATTTTTAGAGGACGTGACAGGTTTGACGCTGAAAGACTTTCTTCCCTTTGTACGTGGACATAAGACCAGAGAGCATAATTTCAGAGTAAGGTGAGATTCTTTCACACATTCCTTCTGCTAGTTGCACTTGTCATCTACTTGGGCTTTTTTGGAGATGCTCGAGATAGGTTGGCACTTATTGACATGAGTTATTACGAAAATTGAATTATTTCAGTGAACTTTTAAAGGTGTCCTTGGACTGTTTTCTCTGCCACCCTGGAAACTGCTTGCCATGCCAGAGGGAATTTTTGACTTGTTGTGCTAGACAAATAGATGATATAGCCTGTGGTGTAGTTGATTGACAGTAACCAGTGTTTTATTCTGGTACTGTTGGCCTGAGAGGGGACACTAAAATTGAAACACTTGTCCTGCCATTGCATTTACAAGATTTTGTGGAGTTATCTTTGGTAATACTCCTCCAGGGGTTTGTGATGCTTGTTGTACATTCTCAATTTATATGGTGCATACAGAGATATGAGAAACGATACTACCCTACTGAACTTGGTGCTGAGTTTGAGGTCCGATATTGAACACTCTGTTGCTCAGATGGTTAACGGTTGCGCTGGCATGCTGAGAGCAACGTTGAATTTTGTTGTCAATGCCTGCCTTCATTGACATGAGGCTCCCAGCCCTTGGGAATTGACCCACAGTGTTCACTAACTGTATCGATCATGACAGACAGGGAATAGTGTTATGTCATTGGATCAGGCTGATGGAGGACCTTTGTCATCTGCATCTTTAAACAAAGACCCATACACTCCTATGCCTCCATGGTTGGCTTGGAGCTCTGCAACTGACACCATTGTTTGAGCCAATGTGTGCACATGTTGAGGCAGATCTGCTGGTGACTATCACAGCTTGCGTGCTATCAAACAACAGGTGGAGAATGGTAACAAATTTCTGCAGGTAACAAAATATGAGACGGCATTCCGTAACCCCTCCCAGTTGACAGAGATGAAGGATTTTATGGGCATAGAAGGTCATATATAAAAATTGCTACCGCCCTCTGTACTTGCCTTGACCTTGTCATGCTGCGAAGATCATTTCTACTGTATTTCTGGCCAGACAGAATACACATTCTGACTCCTGTAGGACCTCTTCAGCCACTGTGAGGAGGTAATTGAGAGGAATTTTTGCAGTGATCGGTCCTGAGGTGCTTGGCAGGGTAACCTGCCTGTAATTGCCACAAATGGTACAATCTCCTTTCTTGAAGGTAATCACAATTATGGCATATCAGAAATCTACTGACATTCTCTCCCTTTCAGATGACAGATGAGGTCATATATTCATACTGAGAATGCTTTGTTGCCCTATTTCACTGTTTCAATGAGGATTCCATCTGTACTGGTGGTTTTTGTGGTTTTCTGGTTTTCAGCTGTTGGATGGCCTTTTGAACCTCTTGGGATGGTGCTGGGTTGTATGCTGTGGAGTATGATCCACGACTGAGTCGCAGTTCAGATACTCATTCCAAGAGTACTGACTTCCTTTCTATCATTGAAGAGTGTCACTCTGTTCATTTCTCAGTGGGGCAGGTCATTGGGTGCTTGAGCTGCTAATTATTCTTAACTTTGTTTGTAGAACCCATGCAAATCATGGCTGTTGGCAAGTTGTTGGATTTCTTGCATTTTTCCATCCACCATTTGATTTTTAAATTACGTGTTTTTGTTTTAACTTCTCTTCATTTATCTGTAGATTTGCATTTGTTCCTTCAAGTTTTGGTGCTTCCACTTTTATGTCTACTACTGTTGAAACTTTTTTAAATTCCTGCTTTTATCGTTATTTATTTTGCTTTAATTAACTGATTAATTAAAATTCCCAGGCTACCATGAGTTCCTGTCTCCACATCACTAATCCACATTACTGGAATGCCAGTTCAATAGCATAGCCACTCTGCTACCATTCTTATTCAGATATTCTGGGGCAAGAAGGGTTAATACGTGTTCTTTGCCTTCATGAGTTCTCTGTCAGAATATGTCATTTGTAAATATTTACTGAGTCACTGTAAACTGCTGTAACTTTTTTTGCTACTGATAGGGCTGCCTCTTCATTCTAACTCGGGCAGAATAGGGATTGAGCCCCATGCAGTTGACCATAATCTGATCCACAAGCTAGATGTGCAGCCAGCCGAGCTAACTGACACTTTCCCCCGATATGGATTAATCCTCAAGCAATTTATAAATAAGATACAAGAGATGCAGCAAATTAGGTGTCGATCTTGGCTTGGGGTTAGCACTGAGAGTAGGTTCTGGTTGGAAACGGTAATCCATGACCTGATCACCTTGTTTTCAAGACTGAGGAAGTGCAGCACAGTCAAAGATGCAATCTTTTGTAGGGCAATTTAAATTGAGGCTTCATGCATTCTATTATGTGGTCATTAAAAAATGGCACTTTTCAAAGAAGAGCAGAAGCTATTGATCTGGGCCAACATTTAAAATTCAATCCAAATCATTAAAATGGATTGTGTGGTCATTTATTTTGCTGGTTTTAACTGTCTGCAGTTTCTGTGCCATAGTTCCCTACATCATAGCAGCGATTGCACTTTGCAGAGACTTTGGGAGGTATCAAAAATATAAAAGGTGGAAATTAATATAAAACTTTCATATTTGAATTTGGGACAGAAAATGTTTTAACCCTTTTTAACATTGCTAAATATTTTCAAAGCACACTTAATGTTCTTGAAATTGTTTCTGGTGGGAATACCCAGTGAATGTACATGGATTTTAAAAATTTCTTTGATAGGTATCACAAGACGATTGAGACGTGATATGAAAAGGACAGCAGCAACAGCGATGTAGAGTTGGTGAGGGCACAAAGTAAATTATAAAGGCAAATGGATGATTTGGGTTTGGCAGAGTACAAGCAGTGTTCTGTGTTCAAATTTTTTGTTTTCTATTTGTATATAAATAGTTTGGACATTGGCACAGAGGAATGGAATTAAAGTTTGCTGATACCAAATTTTAGACCTAACAAACTGAGAAATAAGACAGGAAGTGGCAAGAGGATATAAATTCTTAGACAAGCAAATGGAGCCCAATGCAGCATAATGTAGAATAATGTTTGTTCTAAAACTTGTAAATTACCAAAAAAAAACTCCTAAAAGGTACAGGATGTGAATTCTACAGAGCAATCCAGGAATTATATACACCCTTAAAGTAGAAAATGTCTTAAAAAGCAAAGTGAAATTCTGGACACAGAATTTTAAAGAAGGTGGTGATGTTGAATTTCTGCAAAATGTCAGCAAATATTGTAATTTTAATGTAGGTCTGAGCACTCTGACAGAGCAAACATTTGAACTGTGGAAAGGTTAGAGATTTTTTTGTTAATATATGACCAGGAATGGGATGTTATGGCTAAAACTTTGATCTGTTCCAGAAGAAAATCAATTTGTTCAGGATTTAAGAGATTTCGATTTTGAAAATTATATAAGGTTTTAACACATAAATAATGGACATTTTGTCAGTTGGCTTGTGATTCAGTGATGAGTGCTGGAACCATGATTATTACTTGCAGAATGACAAAAAAAATTATGACATTTTAGGATTATTAAGATGTAGAATGCATTACCATACATCAGCGTTGAGACAGACATTTTATTTTCAAGAGAGTTGAACACTTTTGATAAGGATTTCATCGTCCTCTGCTGCTATAGTTCTGTCAATTCTGTATTTAATGGGAATATGGTGTTGGTAGTGCATGGAGGGATTTTTCCATACTACTCCTGTATGCCCTTACCAAAATATAACAAGGCAGCACTCCCAGCTGAAGTTGGCCACTAAACTTGCTGCATAAAAGTCAGAAGGGATTTTCAAGGATACATTGCTCATGAATTAAGCCTACCAAAGTAAGACTGCTCTATTTACCATCTAAATGTGTACCAGGGTGTAGTCAAGTAATCTGGTGCAATTCTGGATGTACTGTACTTTGATTTTCCATCAGCTTTTGACAGGATGTCACATCAAAGATATTGCTGAAATTAAAAGCTACAGGCGTTGCATATTGGCACGGGTAAAAGTGTGTCCAGCTAAAAGGAAACAAAGTAGGCATCAATAAGTCATTCCTGGTGAGCGAGATGTAACATATAAATCATGCTGGTTCCTCAACTTTTTACGCTATCTAGGTGACTTGAATGATGGGACCAAAGGTTTAGTTGCTAAATTTTCTAATGCCATGAAGAAATGTAAATATGTTGTGATGAGGACATAAGTAAGTGGGCAAACATCTGGCAAATGGCATATAATGTGGAAAATTGTGCAATTTTCCATTTTGGCATGGTAATAAAGAAGCATCTTAATTAAATGGTCAGAGATTGCAGTGCGCTAAGGTACAGAGAAATCTGTGCCTTAGTGCAGAAATTGCAAAGGTTGCAAATCGCAAATACAGCATTAAGTTAGCAAAACTAAGGGAATTGAATAGAAAAGTAAGGAGATTATGCAGGATATTGGTGCAACTACGTAGAATTGGTCTCCCTAGTTAGGGGCATGGAGTAAGAGTAGGCCGTACAGCCCTTCAAGGCCTGCGATGTATCTCTGCTGGAGTTTAGAAGAGCAAGAGGCCACTGATTGAAACATGCAAGATCCTGAGAGGCCGTTCTAAGGGGAGTATAGAAAGGCTGTTTTATTTTATGAGAGAATCTAGAATTACCAGTCACTGCTTAAAAATTAGGAGTCACTCATTTAAGACTGATAAGTCAAATTTTTCTGAATATCATTAACCTTTGAAGCTCCCTTCCTTAAAAGGCATTGGAACAAAGTCTTTAAATATTGCGGTTCTAATCAGTCGAGCTATGATTTTAATAAATGGCAGAGCAGGCTTGAGGGACAAAATGACTTACTGCTTATGTTTCCATTAAACATTGAGCCTTCAGGATGCTGGATATTGAAGGGGCAAAAGATTATTGGTTAGTAAGAATGTGGAATAATGAGATTAGCTATGATCTTACTGAATAGCAGAGCAGGCTCAAAGGGCCAAAAAAACCTATGCCTGCTCCTAATTTTGTATGTACCTCGCAATGATCACAGAGAAGCCACTTCTGTAGACTTGTTACCAGGAAGATAGTAGATGGCCTTGCTATCTACTTTGGGGTGCCTGCAACCAACTTGCACCATAAGGTTGTCACTACCTAGTGAAGGTTTCTTGTGCATTGGATCCTTTTCGCTCAGCCTCGTTCTAATTTAAGTTTATAGTGTAGATGACGCATATGTGCCACTCTCTTGTTTATAAAACAATGGAACCATTGATCAGCATCTTTCCTACTCGGCAAAAAGGGTATGATGTGACTACCCGTACTACTTGTGGTACGGTGCAAGTCCCTGTTAATGGCAATTGACATATTCCTGCTCCTCTTTGATACTACCGTTTGCTCACATTTAAATTTATTTATTTTTAAAGCTACTTTAAAGTTAACTTTTACTCCCCTCTGTCTTCAAATACTGATTAGACAGAGACCAAATGATTGTGATTCATATTAAATAGGCAACTGAATTAGGTGAGTCTAAAAACTTTAGCGTGGTTTAAACTAAACCAATAAGTGCATTTACTTTTCCCTGAACTGTGATAAATCCATTTCGTTTCTGATAGCAATAAGTTTTGAAATAACTTGCTGTGCATAAAGCAATTTATTGTATGCAAGGATTTATGGTGTTATGGCAAAGGATGTATTTGTATATTTAATAGGTCAGTCGCAAAGTACAAAGAACTTGTATAAAACATTCTTATGAGCTGTGCTTCACGAAAGCTTCAGATGCAAATCTTGCTTTTAAACCTTCTGTATAACAAATAATAATATTTCACATATAACTAAACTGGCTAATCCTTTGAAAAAAAATGCTGAACTTCTATTTTAACAGAAGAGGAAAACTTAAATGTTTTCTTTGAACTCAATAATCAAACCAATCTTTATTTTATACTTTGCAAATTAGAGAAACCATTTCAGCACTTTGAAGAGGTGATTATAAGGAAGGAAAATGGTGTCATAGACTGGGATTGTTTGACATGTATTGTCTTGTGTTGGGGATAGCCACCTGTGATAAGAATGTCTTTGTACTGAATGAATAACATTTTCAGAGAAATTAAGACTCGCATATGGATAGATTCCATAAATACAGCTGGTTTATTAAGATTTTGTTTGAAACTGATGCATGGATGTATCCAGCACTCTGCAGCAAATAAACCAAAGAACTGCGGATGCCAAAAATCTGAAACAAAAGCAGAAATTGCTCCCAAAACTGGTCCCAAACTTAATTCTGCTTTATCTCACAGATGCTGCTAGACCTGCTGCATTTTTGTTTGGCAATTTCTGTTTTTGACTCTGCAGTAGAAGTCTGTTGACCTAATATAATTTTTTTTCATTTTTAGAATGCTTAAATAATAGTTTTCATTTCAGTTTAATTTTTATTAATTTATTTTTCCTTCATACAGACTACTCTTTTCCTTTTGAGATTAATGACTGATGTTAAAGCTTTGAGATAGAAAGCTGCTCATTTTCTAATAACAATCAGTTAAAGTTTTTGAAGATCTAATGAACCCAGGGTGGGAAACAGCCACTTACTACTTTACATGTTTCCAAAATAATAATGTTCATTTTTACTTTCACCATTATGATACAGTGATTGTTGTATATTATGAAGATATGATTAAAAAGTTAATAATGGTGTGTGAGGTTTAGAATATCGTGACTGGTGCTGAGTTTAAATAACTAAACAAACATCCATGCATTAACTTCATATTTCATAAGACAATTGCATTATTTATTTGGAAACAGGTTTAGTGGTTGATCAGTTCACAAGGACTGTGATACAATTGATGATCCTTCAGCCTCAGTTACAGGAAGTGCACTGATTATCTCTTAGTGTTTACCACAGCAAAAATGATAAAAGGGAGATCAGACTGAATTTTATCTAAGTGTGTAATTAACATATGCATGAATCCCACTTAGATAGGTTTAAATAGCCACTGATTTTCATAGGACTATCATACATTACAGGGTGTCTGCCTTTGCAAAACAACTCATATTCAAGAATGTTCAGAACAGCAATGATGATCCAGTGGTTCTTTTCTCCACTACTGGACATCTTCTCAATACCCGGTCCTATGCTCCCTCCAATACTGTGTGACAACCTCGTGGACACCTTTGTTAATAAATAAGGTTGAGACTATGCATTCCCTGATAGCAATGGACAATAACTGCTGGCCCTCCGGTGACACACACAGCCCAGGAATAAGTAAAAGAAAATCTGTTCAGTCACCTCTGCTATTTTCTTCATATACTTTGCCTGGCTTTCCAAATCTCCTACAGGCCAAGCAGCATCTTAAGAGCACAAAAGCTGACATTTCAGGCCTAGACCCTTCATCAGAGAGGGGGATGGGGAGACGGTTCTGAAATAAATAGGGAGAGAGGGGAGGCAGTCCGAAGGTGGATAGAGGAGAAGATAGGTGGAGAGGAGAGTAGAAGTGGGAAGATAGGGAGGAGATAGGTCAGTCGGGGGGGTGGGACACAGGTCAAGGAGGCGGGATAAGGTTAGTAGGTGGGAAATGGAGGTCCGGCTTGAGGTGGGAGGAGGGGATCGGTGAGAGGAAGAACAAGTTGGGGAGGCGGGGACTAGTCCTAACATACCACCCCACCAACCTCTGGATACAACACATCATCCTCCGACCACTTCCGCCATCTACAATCCGACCCCACCACCCAAGACATTTTCCATCCCCACCCTTGTCTGCCTTCCGGAGAGACCACTCTCTCCGTGACTCCCTTGTTCGCTCCACACTGCCCTCCAACCCCACCACACCCGGCACCTTCCCCTGCAACCGCAGGAAATGCTACACTTGCCCCCACACCACCTCCCTCACCCCCATCCCAGGCCCCACGATGACATTCCACATTAAGCAGAGGTTCACCTGCACATCTGCCAATGTGGTATACTGCATCCACTGTACCCGGTGTGGCTTCCTCTACATTGGGGAAACCAAGCGGAGGCTTGGGGACCGCTTTGCAGAACACCTCCGCTCAGTTCGCAACAAACAACTGCACCTCCCAGTCGCAAACCATTTTCACTTCCCCTCCCATTCTTTGGATGACATGTCCATCATGGGCCTCCTGCAGTGCCACAATGATGCCTCCCGAAGGTTGCAGGAACAGCAACTCATATTCCGCCTGGGAACCCTGCAGCCCAATGGTATCAATGTGGACTTCACCAGTTTCAAAATCTCCCCTTCCCCCACCGCATCCCTAAACCAGCCCAGTTCGTCCCCTCCCCCCACTGCACCACACAACCAGCCCAGCTCTTCCCCTCCACCCACTGCATCCCAAAACCAGTCCAACCTGTCTCTGCCTCCCTAACCTGTTCTTCCTCTCACCCATCCCTTCCTCCCACCCCAAGCCGCACCCCCATCCACCTACTAACCTCATCCCATCTCCTTGACCTGACCGTCTTCCCTGGACTGACCTATCCCCTCCCTACCTCCCCACCTATACTCTCTCCACCTATCCTCTTTCCTCTCCATCTTCGGTCCGCCTCCCCCTCTCTCCCTATTTATTCCAGAACCCTCACCCCATCCCCCTCTCTGATGAAGGGTCTAGGCCCGAAAGGTCAGCTTTTGTGCTCCTGAGATGCTGCTTGGCCTGCTGTGTTCATCCAGCCTCACATTGTATCATCTTCTTTCCAGAACTGCCCTGTTACTTCTAAGTTAGAAGTCTTTGGATTTCCACCTCACCCAAGTTCAGAATTGATTGAGTACTGCACAGTTGGATTTGCATTTTTGGATAAGATGTTAAAGCAAGATCATGCCTACTGTCACACGTAAATTTTACAAAACTTGTGGCACTATCTAATAAGTGGCTTAGCAGCTGTTTGCATGGCCTGGACAACATTTATCCTTAGCAATCAGTATTTTCTTCATTGCTGTTTGTGAACTTTGCTCTGTGCAAAATACCAGCTCCTTTTCCGTACATTACAACAATGGCAAGGTATTTCATGGCCTTGAGACATTCTGAGGTTTTGAGACAACAGTTGACTCTATTTGGTTCATAATGAACAAAGAGAGAAACAACGTTTGAACGTTAATAGAATTAGAGTTTCAGAATGACAAAATGGTGAGGATTGCTGTTATTTGCAAATCATTTTCATTTTGGAATATATATGGTGACTTCTGACATAATCACACGTGGTGCTTCTTGGTTAGCAGTTGTTTTGATGATGAAAAGAAAGCCACACATCTGAAATTTACCAGCATAGTTAAGTACGGTGTCATTGAATTTGAACCTTTAACAAATTGTTAGATGAACTACAGTGATGATTTTCTGATGAATAATGCCCCAATTTTCATTTTCACTACCATTATGTAGGATCAGCAAATGTATTCGTGGATAAAACACATAGTGTCTTGTTTTGAAGTTTGTAGAAGTGACTGATACTTGATCGTTCTATTTTTCCTGCTTGTGTTTTTATCTTCCAGGCTCCTAGGTTCATGTCAGCCTTATTCCAAGAAGAAACATTAATCCATCCTTCAGCACAAATTGCTGACAGATATATGGTGAGTAATGTCTTTTAACTACGGTGAATTCTCTTGTACCCAAATCAATCAGAATCTATTGACTAGCAAAGAACCTTGATTGCAGGAATTTGAACGCTCTGGTTTCATGACATTGCATCCATTAAAACTAATGTATGAAAAATTGAACTGTTAATTTATCACCAGTTTCAAAATTTGTGCACAGGTGCATGATTTTGTAAAGTTAAAGCCAGAAATGACATCTTAGAGGTAATTTAAGTATAATTATCTCATCTCTGTTGATAGCCACAATATCTTTGCTTCTATAATCACGCTAATCATATCTGCCACAGCTGTTCTTTTAAATAATACAGTAAGAATACTGGTTGGCTACCTGTTATCTGGAAATTGGAATGCTAGCCAAGTCTATGATGCCAGTCTATTTTTCATCCTACGGTGCTGCTTGGATACAGCATTTGAGTAGCAACTTGTTTGAGGAGACCTGAAGTGGATTTGTTTTGTAACCTCTGCTCTTTATTGGTCTAGCAGCAGTAAAACAAAAAACTTTGACTATCTGACGGAAAGAAATTAGATTTCAGTTGTCAGTTTTAAAAATCTAACTACCGCATGTAATATTCCTCCCTGAGCTCATCTGTACGTAATCAGAAATAAGAGAGAGCTTCCAAGTTTTTTTTTTATATTTTCACCCCCCACAATCCTTTGGTTTCACCTGGTTGATGCAAATGTGTTCATAATCTCTGGGGAATTAAAATAGGGGCCTTAGTGCACTAAATTGCTATGCCACAATAAATATACGAATATAATGCACAAACAGTAAAGAAAGTTTGATTGTTTGTCCAGCTCAGTGATAATGCTCGAACCGAAAAGTCATGATAGATAACTCAAGATTTTGTAGTGGAATTGCTGTAATCTTGTTATCTTTTAAGTCATGGCAACTGATCTACCAAATATTTCTGTTCTCATAGTTTTCTGTTTTTTTTAATTTGTATGCATGCTTTTTAAGGATGATTTTCTGGATAAAGAAATAAGGAAAATACTTGGAACTAGACTTTTAACAGGAACTTCCTGTCCTTAGATGCATTAATCCCACATAAAAAGGGGAGGGTGGGCTGTTTTTAAAAACTCTGGGTGGGCTTTGTGTATCTTAACACCAGAAGCATTGCTCAGCTGGACAAAACAAACATTGACTATAGTAAGTAATCAGCCAGCCCACACACAGAGTCAAGCTGTGGAGGATATGCTGGAGTACAGTAGGTTGTAATTATAGGCAGAAGCTTCAGACAGACCTCCTGTTTTATTATAAAGCTATTCCTTCCATGCACCAAGATCACAGAAGAGTTAAATATTTTATGGCGCTACCTAATTTGTACTTTTCAATTAAATTGTTAGTTTATTTGAGAACTTAAAAAGATCAGAAGAATTGATGTGTAATTATAGTTTTCACTATTTCACTTGATACACTTCAAGACAGTACTTCAGAAATACTGCATTTCTGTTAATGTTCATTGTGATCCTGCTAATATAATTGGCTTTACAGAAAAGCCATTCATAGTTATCAGTATTTTCAAAAGATTGTAGAAGATATTTATTCTGAGTATTCTCTTTTAAAGCACATTGTCCAAAGAATGTAGAAAGCTGATTTCCCTCTGTGTTACTGATCCTCTAATTTTGTTTTGCATCTCTCCCTCTCTCTTCAGGCAATAAGTGATGAAGCCAAAGTTTTCTGCCTGATTTATCTCTGTACCACTCTGTAAATATTTTGTGATTACTGTACATCTTACATTAGAGCCCAGCTCAGACCATTGACTGTAGGACGTCATGTTGAGGTTGTACAGGACATTGGTGAGGCACTTTTGGAGTGCTGTGTATTTGGCCGCTTTGCTACAGGAAGGATACTCTTAAAGTGGAGAGGGTTCAGAAAGGATTTACCAGAATGATGCCAGGACAGGAGGGCCTGAGCTGTAAGGAGAGGCTGGATGGACTGGTATTTTTTTCACTGGAGCGTAGGAGATTGATGAGTGACCGTATACAGGTTTGTAAAATCACGAGGGGAATTGATAAGGTGAATAGCTCGAACAGCTTTTTCCCCAGGGTGGAGGAGGTCAAAACAAGGGAGCATGTTTTTAAAGTGAGAGGAGAAAGATTTAAAAGGGACCTGCAGAGCAACTTTTTCACACACATGGTGGTTCATGTGTGGAATCTACTGCCAGAGTAATTGTAGATGCAGATACAGTCACAACATTTCAAAGACATTTAAACAGGTACATGAATAGGAAAGATTTAGAGGAATATGGGCTAAATCCAGGCAAGTGAATTAGACTATTTGGGAAACGTTGTCAGCATGGATGAGTTGGAGCAAAGGGTCTGCTTCTGTGCTGTATGACTCTGAGTCTATCCATTGAAGGTGGGCTTGTGCTTCCCCATGGTGCATATTGACCTACACCAGCAACTTGTAACACACTGACAAAACCGTTTGAAAGTAATCTTCCCATAATTTTAACAGATGATTGACAAGTAAAATGCTTCCAAGAGTGCTTAACCTGTAGCACCCTTAGCTATAGTAATGCAATTACTACATTAGTTGTAGCTCATTAGGCCAAATTCTACCAAGGTACTGACTCTGAAAGGGCAGTTTTGGTGAAAAAGATTCACTGCTGTTTCCATTGATACAGTTACGACCTGTAATTGTATGCAAGAGGCAAACGCCTTATTATGGCCAGCAGTCATTCATACAAATCCCTGCTTTCTGAAAATTTGTTTCCAAGAGTTGGCTTTTCCATCAGTATAGATGTCTGAATTACTGTAGTGATGTTTCTATCACTGCTTCCTACGCATAAAGTACTGATAGCCTCTTTGAAGAAATGTCATTTTGATTAGCTGATATCTTCTGTCTACAGGAGATAAAGTTTTACTTCATGAAAACTAGCATGTGCTAATTGCTTCATATAAATGTGCTCTGTTAGCTATCTGATATGGCAGAAGTGTCAGGTGGTGAATTGGAAAATGTAGTAGAACATAGAACAATACAGTACAGAACAGGCCCTTCGGTCCTTGATGTTGCGCCGACCTGTGAACTAATCTAAGCCCCTCCACCTACACTATCCCATCATTATCCATATGCTTATCCAAGGACTGTTTAAATGTCCCTAATGTGGCTGAGTTCACTACATTGGCAGGCAGGGCGTTCCACACCCTTACCACTCTCTGAGTAAAGAACCTGCCTCTGACATCTGTCTTAAATCTATCACCCCTCAATTTGTAGCTATGCCCCCTTGTACAAGCTGAAGTCATCATCCTCGGAAAAAGACTCTCACTGTCCACCCTATCTAATCCTCTGATCATCTTGTATGTCTCTATTAAATCCCCTCTTAGCCTCCTTCTCTCCAATGAGAACAGACCCAGGTCCCTCAGCCTTTCTTCATAGGGCCTGCGCTCCAGAGCAGGCAATATCCTGGTAAATCTCCTCTGCACCTTTTCCAATGCTTCCACATCCTTCCTGTAATGGGGCGACCAGAACTGCACGCAGTATTCCAAATGACGCCGCACTAGCGTTTTATACAATTGCATCATGACATCACGGCTCCAGAACTCAATCCCTCTACCAATAAAACCTAAAACACTGTAAGCAGCCTTAACAGCACTGTCAACCTGGGTGGCAACTTTCAGGGATCTGTGTACATGGAAACCAAGATCCCTCTGCACATCTACACTACCAAGAATCTTTCCATTGACCTGGTATTCTGCCTTCCTATTATTCCTCCCAAAGTGAATCACCTCACATTTATCCGTATTAAACTCCATTTGCCACCTTTCGGCCCAATTCTGCAGTTTATCCAAGTCTCCCTGCAACCTGCAACATTGTCCCCACACTGCCCACCACTCCACCGACTTTAGTGTCATCTGCAAACTTACTAACCCATCCACCAATGCCTGTGTCCAAGTCATTTATAAAAATGACAAAGAGCAGTGGTCCCAAAACAGATCCTTGAAGCACACCACTAGTGACCTGACTCCAGGCTGAATATTTTCCATCAACCACCACTTGTTGCCTTCTTACAGAAAGTAGTATCGAAACTTTATGCTAAGGTAAAATCTCTTTAGGCAGAAAGATGTCTCCTCTCAAAAATGTCATCTGTGTCTTGTGACATAGCAGATGGTACAATTCTGAGTGTCAGTCCCTCTTAAAAGACATGACCTGGTAGATTTGAATGGGTTTTAAATGTAGTTCCCAACATGGGGTGAAGATGAAACACATCTTATTAACTTGGACCCTCAAAGCTAGTTTCCTTCATCTGAGTAATGCATTATGTTCAGAAGTACTCATCCTCATCATATTGCAATGCATGAGAGTATGGACAAACTTTGGTGTCCTTGTTCTTTTCAATAAGTGTTTTTTTTCTCCACACAGGTTGGCACTGACAGTATGATTGGCTATATGACAAAAGTGGCAGAGAAAACCTCTATCAAGCGATCAATCATCGGGGCCTCCTGCACAATCAAAGAGAAAGTAAAAATTGCCAATTCCATAATCATGCATAATGTCACTATTGAAGAAGGGTGAGTAAGTTGCACAGATAAAAAGAAAATTATCAATGCTATTTTTGCAAAATGCCATGATCTAATTGTTATCATACCATGGAGTATGTCAAAATCTAGTCTGAAAAGATTTAATTGTTCTGATCTTGCACCACAGCTACTTTTTGATACCCTGGTTAAACAACACATGTTGCTATGTCTATTGAGTTTTTTCTTATAATGAAACTATCAGTGCTGAGGGTTTGAGGATTTTGCACTCTTGCCCTGTGTGATGGTTGTGGGGGTGAAATAATTTGGAACTGTCACAATATTCACCCGTACCACCAATCCTCTCAACCCCTCACAAAGCTCCCTTGAAGCCACTGCCAATTGGCACAATATACACATTACCCTGACTAATGCTCAAACAGACCAAACTGAATCTCTATCTAATAATTAGGCATTTATAGGAAGAAAATTGACATCAATTGTTTTCTCCACGTCATAGATTATCTATGGCTAGATCTTCTGGAAGAAAGGACTCCGAAAAATAATAATGAACTCACAAAATAGAACATAGAACAGTACAGCGCAGTACAGGCCCTTCGGCCCACGATGTTATGCCAACCTATTATCCTAAATAGTAACATGGAAAGTTGTATTTGGGAAAACAGCATTTCTTTTTGTTTCAAGATGAATATAATGAAATGTAGATCCTATGTTCATTGCAGAATTTCAAATAATAATTTAAAAGAATAAAAAGAATATCAAAAATCAAAACTTTTAGTGAGTGAACATATACAGCTATATGCAACCTGGTATCATAAACTTGTGGAAATCTCTTTTGTTCCGTCTTGCTTTCAGGCTTTTGCATAGCTGTGCTGTCGAGCAAATATCCTCCCAGTATGAGTAAAAAGTACATCTGTAGCCTTAGTTCTAAGCTGATGTCCCTCTGCACTCTGAGTATATGTGCATCCTTTCATAGTTCATGGGTTTATAATTTGTGGTTTTTTTTGAAGTTGTTAGTTTTTATCCCCCGGGACCATTTTTTCCTTTAAATTCCTGGCCAGTTTTTGATAGTTTTCTTTATTATTAGATAACTTTGCAATGTGTGTTCATCTGTGATATGGTTTTAAAAAGTATGAAAACAACAATTGATTATAGAAATGACAAAAATATAATTAAGAGGGACTGAGAGAGTAAAGAATTGTTTAGAACAAGAGATAAGGGCAGTAATACTACAAATATCCACTAGGGTGATTCAACACAATTACAGTTACATAGCTCTTCCTTAAAATTAATTTGTCAATTTGGGTTGTGTAATTAATACAGCAAACAATAAAAATCATTCTTGTTAGGAGCTTCTGTTTCATTGAGGTGACATTAGGCCAATCCCTAAGAAAATTCTTGCTCAATGTTGATAGCTGTGACAAATTCCACCGCAACAGTTGACACAATCTACAACACTCTTCAATGATCAACAGTATTTAAATAAAACAACTCAAAATTCTGAAGAAAAAGTCTTAAGTTCCTTATCTCCTTACATTTAAGGATCCTTTTATTAAAAAAAATTCCAGTGCTAGGTATGGATTTTCATCTTTGGCAATTATTCTTTACGCCTTGCATACAAAGTTATGTTGAAATCTGTCCACTAGTTTTTGAGACATTGAGTGTTGTTGAGAAGAGACACATTCTATTGAGGTTTTTCATCTTGCACTCATCAGGACAGTTTTGACGAACATCAATTCAAGGGGAAAACTGACATACTGCATGAGGGGAAAGTGCTGTTTGTTTGGGAAATGAATTCTGATTGGGAGAAGTGTTGTGATGCACAAAAGTAGTAGCGAATGACAGTTAACTGCTAGAGTTGTTTACATTTTAAACACGGAATTAAAACAGCCACAGTGATACGGTGTTTGCAACAGGCAAGGTTTTGACTGCACCCAGCACGACCACTTTTGCAAAATCCACAGCAGGGTCCAACATTAGATATGATTCTGCATTTACATAAAAACATAGAAAAGTACAGCACAGTACAGGCCCTTTGACCCACAATGTTGTGCAGTGGAATAATCCTAATCCAAAAATAAAATAACCTCACCTACGTTCCCCTCAATTCACTGCTGTCCACGTGCATGTCCAGCAGTCGCTTAAATGTCACTAATGACTCCGCTTCCACGACTACCACTGGTAAACTATTCCATGCGCTCACAACTCTCTGGGTGAAGAACCTCCCTCTGACGCCTCCTCTATACCTTGCTCCTAACACCTTAAAACTCTGACCCCTCGTGGCAGTCAATCCGGCCCTGGGGAAAAGTCTCTGGCTATCGACTCTACCCATGCCTCTCATTACCTTGTACACCTCGATCAGGTCGCCTCTCTTCCTCCTTCTCTCCAGAGAGAAAAGTCCGAGCTCAGTCAACCTCTCCTTGTAAGACAAGCCCTCCGGTCCAGGCAGCATCCTGGTAAACCTCCTTTGCACCCTCTCCAAAGCCTCCACATCTTTCCTATAATAGGGCGACCAGAACTGGACACAATATTCCAAGTGTGGTCTCACCAGGGTTTTGTAGAGCTGCAGCATAACATTGTGGCTCTTAAACTCGATCCCCCTGTTAATGAAAGCCAAAACACCATATGCTTTCTTAACAACCTTATCCACCTGGGTGGCAAGTTTGAGGGAGCTATGCACTTGAACACCAAGATCCCGCTGTTCCTCCACACTGCCGGGAATCCTGCCTTTAATCTTATATTCAGCATTTAAGTTCGACCTTCCAAAATGCATCACTTCGCATTTATCCAGGTTGAACTCCGTCTGCCATTTCTCAGCCCAGCTCTGCATTCTGTCAATGTCTCACTGAAGCCTGCAATAGCCCTCAATACTATCAACGGCACCTCCAACCTTTGTGTCATCAGCAAACATACTAACCCACCCCTCAACCTCCTTATCCAAGTCATTTATAAAAACTACAAAGCGCAGAGGCCCAAGAACAGAGCCCTGCAGGACACCACTCAGCACTGACCTCCAGGCAGAATACTTACCATCTACAACCACTCTCTGCCTCCTGTCAGCCAACCAATTCTGAATCCAGACAGCCAAATCACCCTGTATCCCATACCTCTTGACTTTATGAATGAGCCTGCCGTGGGGAACCTTATCAAATGCCTTGCTGAAGTCCACGTACACCACATCCACTGCTTGACTCTCGTCAACCTGTCTCGTGACTTCCTCAAAGAACTCAATAAGATTTGTAAGGCGTGACCTGCCCCTCACAAAGCCATGCTGACTCCCTTTAATCACGCTATGCTTTTCCAAATAGTCATAAATCCTATCCCTCAGAATTCTTTCCAAAACTTTGCTGACCACAGACGTAAGACTGACTGGTCTGTAATTTCCAAGGATTTCCCTATTCCCTTTCTTGAAAAGAGGAAGAACATTTGCCTCCCTCCAATCTTCCAGTACGACTCCTGTGGAGAGTGAGGAAGCAAAGTTCTACGCCAGTGGCTTAGCAACCTCCTTTCTCACTTCCCGGAGCAACCTAGGATAAATCTGGTCTGGCCCTGGGGACTTATCAATCTTAATGTTTGTCAAAATTTCCAGCACATCAACTTCCTCAATCGTGATCTGTTCAAGCCCATTTTCCTGCTCCTCAAAGTTCTCATTCACAACAAGGTCCCTTTCCTTAGTGAAAACCGAAGCAAAAAACTCATATAGGGCTTCCCCTGTCTGCTCAGACTCCACACACAAGTTCCCTACGCTATCCCTGATCGGCCCTACCTTCTCCCTGATCATTCTCTTATTCCTCACATATAAGTAGAATGCCTTCAGGTTCTCCCTAATCCTTCCTGCCAAGCCTTTCTCGTGCCGCCTCCTGGCCCTCCTCAGTCCACTTTTGAGCTCCTTCCGAGCAAGCCTGTCAACCTCTAAAGCTGTACTAGATCCTTGCTTCCTCCACCTTACGTATGCTGCCTTTTCCTTTTTGACAAGAAGCACCTCTGTACCCGTCATCCAAGACTCCTTAATCTTACCCCTCCTTACCTGTCTCAGAGGAACAAATTTATACATCACTCGCAACAACTGCTCCTTAAACAGCCTCCACATGTCTGCTGTGCCCTTTCTGTGGAACAATTGCTCCCAGTCTGTACTTCCCAACTCCTGTTTAGGCAACATTTGTTGGATATCCTGTGGATGTGAAGAATTATACTGATGATCAGTTTAGGCTTGTTTGGTGATCGTGCAATGTAGTTCACTTGTGTGTTTTGGAAGTTAAATATATTAATACGCAGAGCGGTATCCTTTGCAGGACGAAAAGACTTGTAAATGCACTGTACCTATTTCAACTGAACAAAACAGGCGACACCCAATTTGTAGTTCCATTCTCAGGGCATCACCCTGACTATTTACAGTCAGATTGCCCATTTTAAATTTAAACATACCTGCTCGTCAACTGTCAAATCATCATTAATCAGTGCACTCACCATGGCAAAGCCTCTACCAATCAGCGCTGTCCTTTCATGTATTATAAAATTGGTTTTCTGTTTGCATTAGCATTCTTACAAATTGCCCTGATGAGCTCAAGCCAAAATTCTTCATCAAAGTGTGTCTTTTCTCAAAAATTATCAAATTCTGTGCTACCAAGTAGCTATCTTTGACATATATACTGATTAACAGTGGATAGAAACATTAACTCTTCCTTGTTTTCAGGAACAGACACAATGATCAAATTTCAATGAATAAATGGAGCATTCAATCTGAAGTGTCCTTTTGTAGCTCTAAAGGAAAAGGAGCATTAAAAATGTCTTGATTTATTTCTGTTATCATGCTGGTGATGCTACCTTAACTCTTGCTATACAGAAGATATTCTAAGTTTCAACAATGATTCAAGCAGACTGAATAGTTCTGTACAGATTCTGAAACTACAGTTGTCCATACTGTTTATTCAGAATTTTACTTCCAGTTTCAGGTGGAAGGAGTCTTTTTTAAAATTTTTTTTAAACTTTTTTGCCCATGAGAAATGTGGATGATTTCCTTCCACCAGTTCGGAAGAATTAGAAAATGAATATGACTGGTCCTTAGCAGCTGAGTTTTGTGTCTTCCAGCTTAGCTAATGGTTATAGACAATGGTCAGAAAATAATCAGGTTGCTTATGGATAGTTCTGTGGCCTTTCTAAATAAAAAAGGAAAGCAGCATTCCCCACTCCCCGCTTTTTCCATCATTCACTTAGATCATTAAGGTAACTTTTCTCGAAATTCTAGTAGTAGCATCTTTTTCAAGCTAAATGCCCCAAAGCTTTTCCCAGCCAATGATGTATATTTGAAATAAAAATTGAATATTTTGCAAAACACCTAGAAGTTCAGGCAATATTTATGGAGAGAAAAAGCTCTTTCTGCATTCCTTCCACAGGTGCTACCTGACGTGTTGAGTGTTTCCCAGCAGTTAATCTTTCAAATATCCTACATTTGCAGTATTTTAGTTTATATTGGTGTATTGGTTTGTGGCCATGTGCTCATCAGAACAATTGTAAGAATGCCACATTTTAAGCAAGCATAATAACTTACACTGCAGGAGTTGAGTGTGCTGATTGGTCAGGAAGTAGATTATGATTATTCAAGCTATTTTATTGGAGAAAGCAGCGGGAAACTAGTTGATAGTCTTTTATTTGACAAAGAATTGGTCCAATGAATGAATGAATATTTCTTCAACCAAACATAATAATCCACAATACAAACTTGACTGATTACCATAAATTGGTCATTAGTGTAGTTTTTAGCACGATTAGGTTCGTTCAGCAAGCACCGCCCAATTGTGTAGTTACATCTAGGTTTTTTTGTGGTTTTGCCAAGTGTGGACTGATTGAGTACATTCTAATATGCCATTGATGTTCTGGCTACAGTGTTTATGCACTATTTACAGGATGTACTGCAGCAATTCACTATCGCTTCTCCAAATTTGTGATGCTAAACGCTTGGGAGAACATGATCAGCAGACACATAAAAACTTAAATCACATGCAAGTTCCCTTCCAAGTCTCTCTCAACTCTGATTAGGATGTATATTGAAATTTCTTCATTGTCACTGAGTCAGAATTTTGGAATTCTCTGCCTAACAATTTGAACATGTCTCTTTTTATTGTGTGGTTACCTATTCTTTAAGATTTTCGATATTGATATCTCAAACTCTGTTCTCTTTACCAGACAAGTAATTGAGAAGCAATTTGAGAAAGTTACTTTTTATAGTTAAGTTATCAATCAGACCTTTGCAAGTATAATTTCAGAGAGAAAAATCATGTATTTAAAATAAATGTGCAATAGATGTGATAAAAGTTAGAGAACACTTTGTCCTTTACGTATATGCACATTATTCAGATAGTTGATTGTTCTGATATGTTATTCGAAAAGAACTTTGCACACTATCAGTGTCAAAAGTACAAAGAATACTTCCTGTAGTGTGCTGCAGTTTAATACCATAATTACATCTTCTGCGGTAGGCCACCCACAGCCATAATTGCTGTTTAAAAGGAGGATCAATAAACAATGTGCAACTTGCAAAGAGTCATACAAGCCTGCTTGGCTGTATTCAAAGAGAAGTCTCCACTGTGGCTGTATTTGATCACAAAGCTCTGATATAACCCTGAACTAACATGTTTAAAGAAATGCTTAGATCTTTAATTAATTCAAATTACTTCATTGAAGTGCACCTTTTTTTTGTCTAAACAGACTTTTTACCAGAAAAAGATCAGAAAAGGAAATTACATTTTAAAGTTGTACTTAGCATACTCTGTTGCTTTTTGCTGCTTTCTATTTAATGTCTTTAGTCATAATTTCATTGCCTTGTATTTTCTACTTGAACATATTTTCATCGCTAGAGAATTAAAAACTATAACCATAAAATGCTTCAAAACTTGTTGATTTGTCCACTAGATTGGCAGTCCACACAGGCATTTCATTCTTTTAGTTGGCCCTACTATCACAGAATTATTAGGGAATAGAAAGAGTGCTGTCCTGCTGGTATAACATTGCACAAATATACATTGGTTGAGGTAGAGGGACTCCATATGTGTTCCATATTGTTCTTTATGGCCTAAATGACCTTTTACTCCTCACCTTGGGATACTGCCACTTCCAGATTTCTGTAGCCTTTCAACAGCCATTGTCAGCATAAGTGGCCCTGTTCTCAGGGATTGGGACAGGAGATGTAGTCTTACCTAATGGATTTCCCCTCAGCCCCTCATCCCCATTTCTGCTGCCCTTGTTAGTCCAAGATCATTCTTTTTCAGTTCTCTTTGGTTGCGTGAGCTAAAAACAACACTTGCTCTAACTTGTTTAGTACTTTGCTGTGTACCTATCTGTGAGAAAGCACCTTGCATGCACTTAACAGTTCTCACCACTTCTACTTAATTTCTACCCATAGTGCAATCTTTCTGTAAGTTATATAGAGAAAAGCAAAATGTCAGGCAATGAGAATAATTGATTCCAGTGCTTTAGGAGCTTTTAACTTCAATTTTGTATTGAGTTCTCTATACTTTGTATCTTGAACTTATTTTAACTGTTAGATTTCCACTCGTTATGTTTCTAGTGGGAAGAGTTCCCACTCAGTGCCATTGTACAAGTTGTCTTTGAACTAAAATCAGGTCTTAGTTGTGTTCTGCTGTATGAATTTAAAAAGACATGTTTAGTTTGGGGAAGTCTTTCCCTTCAAGGCATTAGTTATGAGAGGGAATAATTATTATCTCTGATCTTTCACACCGGACAATGGATATCACGTTCTTTTGAGTTTATTTGACTTACTGGAACATTTTTGAAAAGGCTAAACCAATTGAACAACTAACTTTAAAAACCATGAAATCTCTATCGTTGACACTACAATCACAATAACTGCAGAGAAATTTAACATTCATGAATAGGTATTAGAAACTTTTTTTAAAGAATGAAATTTTCTTCCTTTCACCTATTTTTCTCACCTTTTTGCTCACTCCTCTGTCTCGTCATTTTTGTTCCTTTTCATCTCTCGTCCCATCCATCTTTTGCCATCTCATAAATATTATTAATTTGATCTTCTCACTCTCTATTAATGTTTTGCTATGAATAATTTTTCTGTCTGCATTTCACTGATCATTAGATATCCAATAAACATTTCTGCAAGTAGTCAAATATTTGAATCTGTAATTTGATAATTTTGTAATTGTAAAAGGAAAGGTATATGGGAGAAATTTCCAAATCTCAACAAACTGGAATGGGGAGACATTGAGGTTCTTCCCACTTCACTATGAAATTAATAAAGGGGGGATAAAAAACTTAAGTTTAAGTAGCACTTTTCCTAATCTTAGATTGTCTCCAAGCACTTTACATCTAATATAGTGCTGTCATTGTTGTGACATATAAATCAAGGTTGATTATTTGTTTGTTTGTTCAATTTTGTACAGTTTTCAAATTGACTGTTGCATGAGATTAAGGTTGTCATCACCCCTTTCAGTAAACAGTTAAGGAACATAGGAATGTACGGGACTTGTTTAAAAAAACAATTGAGATACAAACTCCTTTTCGATGTTGAAGAGTGCACCTTTGTGATTAGTTACATGCAGAAATTAATGACAGGTGGAGTAAATGGGACAATGTGATATAATATTCACATTATAACTGCCTAATTCTGGTGCCTGCAAGTAATAAAATCTCTTCCAGCAAGTAAATTATTGCTAAATGTAGGCTGAATTATCGAGGACCATTGTCCTCACCACCCCAGGTCTCACTTAAAAAATCAGGGATCAAGCTATCAAGAGGCTGTCCTGCAGTCATTTAAGAGCCATCAGGCTATTGATTGGCTGGAGACAAGATTGCGACCCTCGGGGACAGGCATCTTGGAGCTGCAACGAATTAGAGACATTAGTACAATGGCCATTGCTTGTGCTGCGCTTGGGTAATGAGGAGACCAGCTGCAGTGGATCAAAATTTTGGGCATGTTTGGGTTCAGTGAAGAGGTTGGGAACTAGTGTTTTTGAGAATGTGGAGTGGAAGCAGCCTTGAGGAAGGTGAGCTTGGCAGGAATTTTTTGATGGGCTCAAAGGAGCGCTAAGGTGGTGTCATCCTCACCGACCCACCAATCAACACAGCAACCAGCAAGGCTGGTCACCTGATATACACCTATTCCCTCTCTTTCACTCTCTTGCTTTCACTGTCTCTCTCTTGCTCCCATTCCTCCCCCTGCCCATCCCATTTTTGATGTTGAAGAGTGTACCTCTTGAGTGTAAATAGTGGCACTGGCATGCTGGAACCCTTCAGGAATTGTTCATTGCCCCCATGATCTGGCTTCAATTGCTCCACTGGCAGAAGAGCTGCCTGACAGCATCCTCCTAACTGGCATATTTACAGAGGGAGCAGAGTTGGGTGGGGAGGTGATGAGAAAGCTACCTGCTGGTTTTAATATGACCCCTCCATCTTCGAATCTGTCAATTAAATTCCCTATGTTAGAGAACTTAGGCCTTCATTGAGTTGATTGCCTTTGCCTTTGTAATATTTGAATACAATAAATACCATCTGGGGAAGGAATCTCTCTAAGACCATAAGAAATAGGAAAAGGAGTAGGCCAATCAGCCACTTGACCCTGATCAGATATTCCTCATGTCCACTTTCCTGCCCTTTTCCCATAACCTTTAATTGCCATTTAAAATTTAGCCAATGACTCTGCTCCCACAGCTCAATGTGACAAGGAGTTCCAAAGACACTCAATTCTCTGAGAGATGTTTCCCCCCATTTCAGTCTTAAATTGGCACCCCATTATATCCTCTAACCTAGGCTCTCCCATGAGGGGAAAAATCCTCTCAGCATTTACCTTGTCAAACCCCTTAAGAATTTTTTTGAATCACACTTGAGACTTGAGTGTTGCTGGCTGGCCACCATTCACTGTCTATCCCTAGTTGCCTTTCTCACCTCACCACTAGAATTCAGTCATTTCCTCCATGTTTAAACCAAGGCTGTAATGAGCTTGGGAGCTGAGTAGCTCTAGCAGAACCCAAACTGGGTGTGTGCGCAGGATATTGCTGAGCAGGTATTGCTTGATATCACTGGTGACATCTTCCATCACTTTACTGATGATCAAGAGTAAACTGATGGGGTGCTAATTGGCTGGGTTGGATTTGACCTACTTTGCCCTGCCCACGACAGACCTGGGCAACTTGCCACTTTGCCAGGTAGATGCCAGTGCTGTAACTGTACTGGAAGGGATTGGCTTGGGGACCGACAAGTTCTGGAGCACCAGACTTCAGTACTATTGCTGAAATGTTGTCAGGACCCATAGTCTTTGCAGTGTCCAATGCCTCCGACCGTTTCTTGCTGTTACATGGCGTGAATTGAACTGATTGAAGACTGGTATCTGTAATGTTGGAGACCAGTGGAGGAGGCTACGAATGCTTCAGCCTAATCTTTTCCACTGATGTATTAGGTGTTTCCATCATTGAGGATGGGGATATTTATGGAGCCTTCTTCACCAGTGAGTTGTTTAATAACGACTATTCATATTGGGTGTTGTAGCACTGCAGAACTTAGATCTGATCGTTTGGTTTTGAGATCAATTAGCTCTGTGTATCACTGTGTATCGTTTGGTTTTGAGATCAGTTAGCTCTGTGTATCACTTGTTGCTTATGCTGTTTGACATCCTTTTTTTTAATAAGACCACCTCTCCCAGTGAGTAGTATTCCAACCTCTCTAGCCTTTGCTCATAAGACAATCCCTCCATACCAGGGATCATCTAAGTCTGCAATGAAATGATGTCTTTCCTTCAATAAGGGGACCAAAACTGCTCATAGCGCTCCAGATGTTGTCTCACTACTACCTTGTACAGTTGAAGTGAGACTTGCCTATTGTTATACTCTAAACTTCTTGAAGTAAAGGTCAACATTCCATTTAATCTTCCTGACTACCTGCTGCTCCTGTGTGCTCGCTTTCTGCGTTTCCTTCACAAGCACCCAAAGTCCATCTGTGGTGCAGCTTTCTGTAGTTTTTCTCTGTTTAAATAACATTTTGATCTTTTGTTCTCCCTTCCAAAATGAGCAACTTCACATTTTTTCCTCATTGTTCATTTACTGAAGTTTTTCCATGTACTTAACCTATTAATGCCTCTCTTTAAACTGTCCTCTCGCAATGTGCCGTTCCTCCTCTTTGTGTGTCATTTGCAAATATGGCTACAGTACATTTGCTTCTTCCTCCACATCATTAACGTATATTGTAAACAGTTGTGTTCCAGCACCGATCCCTGTGGAACCCCACTGGTCACGGTTTGCCAATCGGAAAAATAACTCCTTATCCCCAGTTGCTGTTTTCCTGTCCATTAGTCACTTGTCTATCCATGCCAATATACTACCTCCAACACCAGTTCTGATTTTAAAAAAACCTTATAGTAAGAGCATAGGAAGTTGAAGGGTGACCTTAGAGGTTTATAAAATCATGAGGGGCATTGATAAGGTGAATAGCAAGGGTTTTTTTCCTAGAGTGGGGGGGTTCAAAACTAGGGGGCATATTTTAAGGTGAAAGGAAAAAGATTTAAGAAGAACATGAGGGGTAGCTTCTTTATGCAGAGAATGGCTCATATGTGGAATGAACAGCCAGAGGAAGTGGTGGATGCAGATACAGTTACAACATTTAAAAGGCATTTGGATAAGTATGTTTAGATAGGATTGGCATGACTGGCATAGGGTTGGACTGAAAGGTCTATTTCCATGTTTTCTGATTCTATGACATATACCTTGAGCCCTATGACATTAACACTTAAAGAAAAGGAAAGCAACTATCAGTAGCCTGAAAATTATATCCTATTTATTCAGCAACATTTAAACACAAGTCTTCATGCCATAAAATTACATAGCCTAATCTTAAATACCCAGTGGTAAAACAGGAAATGGTTAGGATGCAGACACAAGATGGCATTATTGTCATGAGACTATTCCACAATATTTATATCATTTTTAATGATAAATTCTGAACTTTGTATCCTAAAATGCATAACAATTCAGAGTATAATTTCAGTGTGTATAATGGAATTATTTATAGATTATTCTAAAGTTTATGTGGGGTTTTTTTAGTTTTGTTTTGTCAGTTTTCTTCATCTTCAATGAAGATGCTGATTCTTGCAGGAGTATGGTTCCATGGGTTACCAATAGCCGTCAAGACCTCACCTTAATAGTTTTCTATGTATGAAGTAAAACAATGAGTATTGACCCAACTGTCCAGTCATAGGGAGTGATTGCTATTGAGCCTTAATATCTCTCTGCAACCTGCTATCAAGGGTCATAGAATTTTAATCAAGAGTGGATCTTGTATTATTTTTTCTCCCTAGCGTGGGAGTACACCAGCTGTAATGAGCTAAGTCAGAATTGATCTGGAATTAAAGTTAGGATTTCCTGATCTTTAGGAATTGGATGCTCTTGTATGTTAGGTCCAAAACAAAGCTGCATCTTGAAGTTTATTGTTAAACACCTTCATAGAACAGTTTAAAATTTCACATTTTATGTGCTTATGTTGGCATGCATCCCCTGTTTACCTGGCTTTTCAAACAACGCTGTCATCAGACCCTGTGTAAAGCACTGAAATAAAATAATGCCATGTGTATTTTTAAAATGAACGTAAGCCTTAAGGTTTACGATTTTGAAAGAACAGAAAAAAGTATGTTTTTTGGTCCTTAACACACAATTTGACAAATGATAAAAAGATAATACAGCTTTCCACAATGTGAGGGAATTGGTAGAGCGCAGAGCCATGATAGTATGAGCATGACTCTGCTCAAAATTGTTTGCTTACTTACAAGGCAGGGAAGCATGTACCACGAGTAATTAGTTGGAGTCGTTTTGGTATTTAACTTATTTGGTGGTCCACAGTTTAGATGTCAATTTGTGTGATCCCATCCCAGAAATTGGCACTTAAAAGGCTGTCTTCCACTGAGCAATAGTGCCAAAATAAACTGTTCATCAGCTGTTGTTGCAGCAAAGAGCTGATCGGTCTGCCTGGAATCAAGACAAAATAAATAAAGATAGCATTTCTTCATGTAGATAATTTTGTTTATAATTTAATGAATTATTTACTGAAAACCAGCATTAGATTCTATAACTTTAGCTCAGAAATAAATTTTTTACAATTTGCTTAAAGTCTCCATTAAATGTTTGAAAAGGAGCTATGATTCCAATATTTGCCTGTTAAATCTTTCTGTGCGGCAGGCCACCACACCGCACCAATTCCTCCCCCCAGCGAGTGTTGTCACATTCTTGTGAGATCCGATTCTTATTATCAAATGGTTAGTATCAGCTGCCAATAGGAAAATTAAGTATGGTAGAAATTAATTTTGTAAGTATGTATTGATTAGGCAGAAAACTTAGATGGCGCTGGGATCTTCAAGACATTAACCTGGATTTTCTGATTGGTGTTACTTTATCACCAGCGCCAACCCATTAAATGTTATAGATTACTACTGGCACCAAAAATAATAAAAGTTAATGTCATGAGACCAGTGTGACAACTATTCTTTCTGTTCTGAAGGAGCATCATACTGGACTCGACGTTAATTCTTTTCTCTCTCCACGGATATTTCCAGACCAGTTGAGTTTTTTTAAGCACTTTCTGTTTTCATGTGCCTAGTACTTTTGTTTACTTTATTCATTCGCAGGATGAGGGCATCACTGGCCAGGCAGCATTCATTGCCCATTCCTAATTGCCCAGAAGGTGTTTAGGAGTCATTGCTGAGAGTCTGGAGTCACATGTTGGCCAGATCAGGTAAGGATGGCAGTGTCCTTCCCTAAAGGTCATTACTGAACCAGATGGGTTTTTCCTGACAATCAACAATGGATTCACGGTCATCCATTACATTGTTAATTCCAGATATTTATTGAATGCAAATCCCACCATCTGCTTTGGCGGGATTTGAACCCAGGTACCCAGAACATTATCTGGGTCTCTGGATTAACAGTCTAGCAATAATACCACTAGGCCGTCGCTTCCCCTTGAAGTGCTGCACAGTTGTAGCAAGACTTATTTTTAAATTCCTGACCCCTTGCAATAATGACCAACGTGTCATTTCTCTTCCTAAGTTCCTCTGAATATCAGGGATAACACAGAGTGGATGGTGATGATAGGTGAGTGCAGGTAGGGAATGGTGGGGATTGGTTAGTGAGGGAGGAAGGGCGGATAGGCAAGAGAAGATGGACAGATGGACCTATCTGTTCTTCCCACCTCACTGATCAATCCCCTGCACTCACCTATCATCACCAACCCACCTACCTTCCCCAGCCCCATCCCTCCTCCTCTGTTTATTTCTGGCTCCCTTCCCCCTCCCCATTTCTGAAGAAGGGTCCTGACCCGAATCGTCAACTTTCCAGCTCTTCTGATGCTGCCTGGCCTGCTATATTCTTCCAGCTCCACACTGTGTTGTGTCGGACTTCAGCATCTGCAGTTCTTACTATCCTCCTCTGAATATCAATGTTTTTCAACCTTTCAGAAAAGCAAAATATTTTTTAATTTTACCACCCAAAGTGTATAATCTCCCAATTGCACCCATTATGGTCCACTAATACTTTATGCACTTAAAAAAGTGCTGTCAAGATGATGCCATTGTGCAGTAATCCAGCGGCCTAGGTTAATGCGGTTGGGTCAGCAATTTGCATTCCACAATTGCAGTTGATGGAGCTTAAGTTCAGTTAATAAATCTGGAATTGAAAGCTAGTGTCAGCAGTGGTGACTTGAAATCATTGTCAGTTGTGATAGAACCCCATCTGGTTTACTAATGCCCTTTTAGGGAAGGAAATTTGATGTTCCTAACTCCAGACTCATCGCAGTGTGGTTGTCTTTAGCTGCCATCTAAATTGATCAAGCAAGTGACTAAACTCAAGCGCAACTAATTCTTGGGCAACAGGTTCTTGGCTTGTCAATAATGCCCACATCCCATGAAAGAGGCTTTTTTAAAAATGCCATCTTGTTGCCTACTCATGTAACATAGATGAATAGTGGCAGGAATAGGTTGCACTATCCACAGACTGACAATTTGAAAATGCACTGTTTATCCTCAGCCTTTGCTTCCTGCCTGTTATATATTCATCCCACTTTCAAATTTTTTTTTCTAATTAATTTGTGGAGTGTGTGTGTCCCTTGATAAGCCAGCAATTATTTGCCTATTGCAGTGCTAAAGAACTGTCATACTAGACTCATTGCTAGCTTTAATTCTTTCTCCACAGATGCTGAGTTTCTCCAGGTATCCAGCATCCATAGCATTTTTTCCTTTATTTCCTATTCCTAATTCCTTTCCTCGTGTATTAACCTTTTGCATGGCATCTAATCAGATGTTTTTAGAAATTCAAAATTACTACATCAGCTGAATTACCTTTTTTCTATTCCATTAGTAACATTCCCAAAAAAAAACTCTTAAATTTGTGAAACATGATTTTCATTTTTATGAAATCAGGTTCGCTTTGTGCGATCACACTTTTTTAAAAAATACGTTATAAGACTGCCAGCAGTTTCCCAGTGATTGATGTCAGACTAATTGGCTGTATTTTCTGCTTTTCTCTCCCTCTTTGCTTATTTAAAAACAATCAATTTTGATAGATTCCAAAAAAAATCTCCTACCTTCTGTGGAATTTTGGAACTCATAATCAAAAAGATGTTTGGGCCTACCAAGCTGTTGGTGCAGAGCTTGAGTATTACTGAAACGTGAGATATGGTGTCAGAGCTTTTTGCCTTACCCTCACCAGAACATAGGCGAGAATGCCAAATTTGAATAGAAGCAGTTTACACCAGAGGAGAAAACATTGCTAATTGGTTAAAACATTGCCAGAGAGAGTCAATTTTCCCACCAATCAGTGTAGATTTGCCAACCAAAAATAAAAACACCCTTACCTCATCCAGTATAAATTGTTGCCCTGTTTAAAATTTAGCATTCTTGTGTCTTTCCTGATGAATGCAAATTTAAAAACTTAAACGCATGGTCTTTATTATAATAAAAATCATAATCAGTCCACTCTATCTCTGTAGCTACCTCTTTCAGAATCCTAAGATGTTGGCCATTTTACCCAAAGGATTTGAGAAATTTTAGTCCCTTAATTTTCTAGATGACTTTTTCCTCTGATATTAATGATGTTAAGTTCTTCCCTTTTAATATCCCTCTAAGTTATTCTCTTTTTCTGGTATGTAATCTGTGTCTTCAACAATGAAGATAGACATAAAAGCCAGAATTCTCCTTTTTAGTTCATAGAATCGCTACAGTGTGGAAACTGGCCCTTTGGCTCAACAACTCCACACCAAACCTCAGCATCCCACCCAGACCCATCCCCCTACAATCCACCTGATCTGCTCACCTAGACACTACGGGCAATTTAGCATGGCCAATCCACCTAGCCTGCTCATCTTTGGACTGTGGGAGGAAAACGGAGCACCCGGAGGAAACCCACACAGACACAGGGAGTATGTGCAAGCTCCACACAGACAGTTGCCCGAGGGTGGAATCGAACCCGGGTCCCTGGGGCTGTGAGGCAACAGTGCTAATCACTGAGCCACCATGCCGCCCGGTGGTTGAGGTAGACTGGGTGGGACTTCATATGACAACTGGCACTCGATGTGGCAGCCTCTTAAAAGATGTCTGCCCTCACACAGAGGGTGGCAGGTGGCTCAGTGGCTCGCGCTCCCTTGCTCTGTATGAGGGCAGACATCTTTTAAGAGGCTGCCACATCAAGTGCCAGTTGCTATGTGAAGTCCCACACAGCCTACCTCAAACTGCCAGCTAATCAGAGGCAAGTTACTGCTTGGAATTGCAAAATTGTTAAAGACTGAGCTTTTTCAGCCTTAAAAGCTGAGGTTAGGGAGGTTAGGCATTGAATGTAATCATGCCCCAATCCCCCATCATAATTGTGCTCCCAATTATCCTCAGGTTGAGGCAAATGGAGGCTGTTAAGAAGTAGCCACTGTTTTCACCTGTTGAAAAGAAAGGAAAGTGGGACGAGGGTGGATAGCAGTTGTTATGACACTCTGTGGAGCAGATGGGACTTGTACCCAAGCATTCTGGCTCAGAGGGAGGGACACTACAATTGTGCTACAAAAGCCCCTGACTGTCCTATTTATACATTTGTGAACTGTCTCATAATCTGTTTTGATATTCCCAGCTTAATGTTGTTGATGTCTGTTGTGGGTTGCAGTGTGTGATGCACTCCATGCCTCCTGAGTATCGCCTGAAATGAGATTAAATGTCTGTGATGGTGAAACTTAAGAGGAAACTGAAAAGTTGCATCCAGTGGCACTTCTGACTATCACTGTATACAAAAATTTCAGCCTTGTATTTTGCACATCACTAGGAGTGGAAATGATAATGGAACCTCCTCCTTCATTACTTAATTGTCCACCACCATTTATGACTACGTGTGCACTTTTGACTTGAACTGTTGGGTGAAGCATCAGTTATCTCTAGTTTTCTGCCTCTGTTGTTTAGAATGTATGTAGTCTTGCTTTGTGTTTCACCAAGTAGGCATCTGATTTTCCTGCATGTCTGGCATTGTCCCCCACATGCTCTTCTACACTTCTCACTTATCCTTCATATCCATAATCTCCTCCAGTCTCTGACTATCCTGAGAGAAGTCTGAATTCCTCCAATTCTGGCTTCTTCTGCTTCCCTCCATTTCTTTTCTCCACTATTGTCAGTGATGCCTTAAAATACCTACATCCCAAAATCTGGAATTCTGTTAATCAACCTTGCCATTATTTAGCTTTAAAATGCTTGGTTACAGATATTAAACCAACATCATCACATGAACATACAAACAAGGAACAAGAGTAGGCCCCTTAGCTCTGAGCCATTCACTAAGATTGTGGGTTGACCTGCTTTTAACCTCATTTCTACATTCCTGCATATGGCTGATAATCTTTCATTCCCTTGGAAATCAAGAATCTATCTAGCTCTGCCTTAAAAATATTTGAAGATTCTGCATCCACAATCTTTTAAAGAGGGAAATTTCAAATGCCCTCAACACTCAAGAAAAAATTTTCTGCATCCCTTAAATGGGCAAACCCTTATTTTTAAATTATGCCTTCTAGTTCTAGATTCTCCTGTATGAGGACATGTCTTTCTACATCTACCCGGTCAAATCCACTTAGGATTTTAAATGTTTTAATTAGATAACCTCTTCTAAACTCCAGAGGATACAAGTCTACTCTGCCTATTCTTCCCTCAAAAGGTGATCTACTGGTTTCAAATATTAATCTAGTAAACATTCTCTGAACTTCTTCCAACTCATTAATATTCTCTTGTAAGGACACTGACCAGCACACTTCACAGTGCTCCAGATGCAATATAGCTGAAGCCTAACCCCTCTATTCCTGCATTCAGTCCCCCTCACAAGAGAACGTAATGTTCTTATAATTTTCTTGATTACTTTGTATACCTGCATACTAACCTCTGCAATTATGCACTAGGATACCCAAGTCTCTTTGCATCACAGAACTCTGCAGCATCTCACCATTTCAATGATGTTTATTATCTATTTTTCATACACTTTATAATACTTTATTCTTTCTGCCAAAATGGACAATTTCACATTTTCCCACATAATGCTCCATTTATCCACTCACTTACCTTGCTTGTATACCTTTATAGACTCTGTATGTCATCTTCACAACTCACATTTCTACCCATATCTGTGTCATCAACAAATTTAGCAATCATACCTTCAGTCTCTTCGTCCAAACCACTTGTATAAATTGTAAGGAGTTGAGGCAGAAGCAGCACCAACCCCTGTGTGAGGCACCACGTTAGTAGATTAGATTAGATTCCCTACCGTGTAGAAACAGGTCCTTTAGCCCAACAAGTCCACAACGCCCCTTGGAGCATCCCACCCAGACCGATCCCCCTATAACCCACACACCCCTTGAACATTATGGGCAATTTAGCATGGCAGATCCACCTGACCTGCACATCTTTGGACTGTGGGAGGAAACCCACACAGATACAGGGAGAATGTGCAAACTCCGCACAGACAGTTACCTGAGGCTGGAATCGAACCTGGGTCCCTGGTGCTGTGAGGCTGCAGTGCTAACCACCGAGCTACCGTCCTGCCCTGTTGTATGTTAGCCCTGTTGTCCATGCTTTGGACACTTTGACCAGTTTATGTATTTAAAAAACTTTGCGTCAGCACACTTGATGGTGAGGTGGATAAGGGGACACTGAATTTGGTCTAGCTTGATTTTATGAATGAAATATTTTTTAAAAACATACAGTGAGCAATCCCCAAATTCCCTATTTGTCTGCAAAAGAATATTACCTGTAACAAGCTGTGTTTGAGCTGGGCTGTTAGAATCTCTTTCTTTTCTGACAAAGGGCTGGCTCTCTTCCACGAAGATGGGTCTCACATTCAGGGCAGATTTTTGCCTGGGTCATCTTGGGCTACTGCACGGACTTCCACCACGAGTCATGATGTGGGCCTTTGCTGTGAATCTTCACTGAGGGGTTGGTTTCCAGGTGTGTATTTTTATCACCCCTTTGCCCTGGGCCTTCCTAAATTTCTGTGGCCTTTGACCAATGGGACCATGAGCTACGTTCAAAGCATCCAACAGGGTCACACTAACACCCTTCAGTATTGCCATGCTAGGTGGTGTAAAGTACAAGGCCTCAAACACTGGCTTGAAGTCTGGTCAAAACTTCTCTAATACACAACCTTCAGCTGGTTGTAATTGACTCCCCTGAACCTGTGTGAAAACTTTGGCCTTGGTTTTATAGCCAATGGCTGCTGTTTAATTTGGTTTGGCCAATTTGCTGTCAGGCCTGGTTTCACCAGCTGTGGGTCAGTTTAAAACATCCAATTTTTGTGCCTGTCATCACTTGATCACACCGTCAATACGATGAGCTTTTAATTTCTGTAATAATTTGATGTTGTGCTTTATTAGTTGCCTTCTGGGAATCGAACGACAGTACATTAACTGGCCCTCCTTTATCCACAGCACAAGTTCCTTGTTTAAAAGAAATGAGTTAAACATGATTTCCCTTAAATAAAATCTTGTTGATTCTACCTAATTAGCTTGAGCTTAACTGTGTGTCTTATTTTAATGTCTTTAATAATAGCTTCTAACATTTTTCCTATGACATAAAACCCATGTGTCAACTATCTCACAAGATATTTATTTTAAGACCCTTGGATGATATCGATCAGGCTGGAGGGACTTGTCAACTCGCAGTTCCCACAACTCGCTCAGTAATAGGAGATAGCAAGAACTGCAGATGCCGGGAGCTGGTGT